>NC_056565.1:1718972-1793036 GCF_013358625.1 Macadamia integrifolia | reverse complement strand
CCCCCCCCCCAAAAAAAAAAAACCCTCAATGAATACATAGCTAACTGATCATAAGAGTTCACAAAGGGTATACAAACCAGCCCACCTTCTCACTTCTCCTTGATGAAATGTCTGTCAATCTCCCCGTGTTCGGTAAGGTCATGCTATACTGGGTTGTAAGGAATGCTAATTGCAGCCTTATTATCACAATATAACATCATAGGGAGACGAATAGGGACAACAAGGTCTTGGAGCAGACCTCAGAGCCATAACAACAAACAGATTCTTTGTGTCATTGCATGGAAATCCGCTTCAGCACTAGAACTTGCCACCACATTTTTTATCCTTGCTACGTCAAGTGATAAGATTTCCTCCTACAAAGGTACAATATCCTAAGATGAACTTTCGGTCAAGAGATCAGGCCCAATCAGCATTAGTACAAACCTCAACTCATAGATGGTCATGAGGTCATAAAGGATCCCTTTCCCTAGAGCTGACTTCAAGTATCAAATAATGTAAAGGACTACCTCCATATGAGAAGAATAATGATCAGACATGAATTGGCTTACAAAATTTAAGGCAATAGTGTATGGGAGAGATAAATCAGCTTCAACTCCAGTCGTTGATAACGACCCTTGTCAACATTGCTCTGCTTATAAGTTATAACCCATAGAGATCATAGCCTTGTGAAACTTCCCGCACCATGTTCGAGGTGACTACTTCAGCCCATAAAGTGCACACTTCAACTTGCACACTTTGCATTGAGTTTTGTCACAAGAGAAACCTGATTGGACATCCATATAAACTTTCTCATTAAGTTCTCTATGGAGAAAGGCATTCTTCACATCAAGTTGCTGAAGATCCCATCCTCGATTCACAGTTAGTAATACAAAAACAGTATTTAATTTGGCATCTGGGGCAACAGTCTCCTGGTACTTGATCACATATGTCTGGGTGAACCCTTTAGCCACCAATCTTTCTTTGTACCTATCCACAGTGCCATCCACCTTCTGCTTCACTACAAACATCCACTTACACTTTTCCTAGGAGGAAGAACCACTAGTTCCCATGTACCATTTTTTGTAAGGCTTTCATTTCTCTCATCATTCATGCCTTCCACTTTTAATTTGCAAGAGCTTCCTGCCAATTCTATCGAATACAGACAGAAGAAAGAGAAGAAACAAAAGTACGATAGGAACTAAAGAGTGAGTCACAAGAAACAACATGGGATATAAGATGTTGAGTACAAGTCCTAATACCTTTACGAATGGCAATGTGCAACTCAGAAGAATTGCTTTTACTAGACGGAGTAATATGCTCTACCTCCAGGGGTGGAAATTGAACAAGTAAAGGTGCCGCAATGGTAAAGGTGGTCTGGAGTTGCATATTTCTAGTAAAACCCTAAGATAAACCTGAAGGTTTGAATCATCAATTGCTTCTGAAATTAAGCAATGGTCTTCTGAACTAGAGTAATCTCCCCCTAACTTGGAACAGTATTTTTAGTATTTTCGTCATCCTCCCCCTGAACTAGACTCTTAACTGAAGGAACTCGAAGGAAATTGGGAGCACTGGATGGAGGAACATCAAGGAATGTCAACACATCTTCATTAGGATTCTCCCCCGTGACCACAATACGGCAAGAAGGTGGAGAATAACACTTGTATCCTTTCTAAGTAGGAGAATATCCTAGAAAAATACAAAGTCCATGGAGTTCCAATTTACCAGGAGATCGAGTATAAAGAGCATGGAAAAAACCAAAGATCTTGGGTGGAACAATAAAAGTGGAAGATCCTTGCAAAACCTTAATAGGAGCACGGGAATCAAGGATCCAAGTGGGCATATGTTTTATGAGGTAGGCAAAAGTGAGCACCGCGGCGCCCCAATCTAAGAAGGGACGTGACGTGCAAACATGAGAGCTCAAGCAACTTCCAATAGATGACGGTTCTTTCTTTCTGCCACTCCATTCTAAGCAGGAGTGTTGATACAACTGGTCTGATGAATGATTCCATGATTAGCAAGATAAGTTTGGAACTGACCCTCCATGTGTTCTTTACCAATCACTGTGAAGGACCCTCAATGGCATCGTACCATGGGAAACACAAATAAAAAGAAGATTACATGCCTTAAAACTAGGTAACGTGGGGAAGTAAAGAATAACGATGACCCATGGGGGTGCTGATGGAAAGAAAGAAAGGGGAAAGAAAGGGGCAAATACAGAAATAAAAGTATATGGCTAAGAACACGATCTGGCGGAGTCTTTAACCTTCGGTAGTTCAATGGAACAAGGAACCCGAAGAACCAGCAGTAACTTCCAAGATCAATTTGATAACCAACAAGAAACAGATATTAGCAATCAAATCTAATAGCAACAGATAGTAGGAAGTCTTCAAAAACAGCAGCAGAAAGCTTCAAAATCAGAGCACTTGAGGCAGTAATAGTGGTGATTTTTCAGTACCCAAATAGCAGGTCAAAATAATTTGATATGGTGGTCAAAGGAAGCACCTGAAGAGGGGAATAAAACCCCAAAAGCTTAGTCTGATCAAGTTAGATCAGTACTTATGGAGAAAACTTGGGGTCTGAAAAAAGAGCATCTGCATGTGCTAGGGAGAAAAACAAAGACAATCAATCAAGCCACCAGACTAGGTTGAAAAGAGATCGAGTCTGCCTTCAGGGAAGTAGAACCAGCTCTCAAAAAGGAAGGAACATCAGCAGGTAGAATATTACATAGCAGTAGCTTCAATAATTGCAGCAAATATCGCCAGAAAGTGGATCATGTAACAGTATATCAAACTAAGAACCAGCAATCACCAAGAACAAATCACCAGCAGCAGCAGCACAGAAGTAGGCATGTTCTTCGTACAAAGTCTACATCGAAACTAGGGTTTCACCATTAACCAAGATCCGTAAAACGACTCTCGAAACAGATACTTGCTACAGCTCTGATACCCTGGTACAAAACAGGATCTGTAACCAGTAACTGTAATAGAAAGAGAGAGATATGTTGAGTGAGAAAAAGAGAGGGAAGCTGCCAAGGGTGTAGCAGGCTCAATCCCCTTGCAGTCCCCTCTACCTCCAATATTTATTAACACCCAAAGTAGTACACTTAAATCAGGAAACTAAGTCCTCGTGCCACAAGAAAGATAAAATAAGAAGTCTATCCTAAATAGTAAGTAGAGATCTATTCTAACAAGGGAAAGAAATAAACTAAAGCAAGGAAGTAAAACTCAGCCACGATAGGGGCAATCCCCCTATTGTGGTACATATCTTACCAGAGTTAGTATGTAAATATGCAAGAAAGACCAACAAATGTACCAATTTGGAGTGATATGGTGCACATCGAAGGTGGTAAGAAGGCGAGGGCCCAAAGATGCCCTTGATTAAAGTAGACATGAGTGTCTGCAAATTAGCAGCCATAATTGTCAAGGCGTCTAGGCAACCCAAGGCATTAGATCAAGGCGACCAAAGCAGCTAAGACACCTTAGATGCCTAGGCGAGGCCTTGACAATTATGTTAGCCAGCTGCTATGGCTTTAAAAAATTCAGCTTGTGAGCAAATAATCATGTATCTACCCACAAGAAATATATATCTGTTCAATTAAACAAAGGAAATAAAGGGCAGGGGAGAGAATGTCTAAAAAATTATAGGATCTCAAGTCACCACTCTGAATTTGCTAGCACATCTCTCTCACTATACACTCTGAATTTGCTAGTGCATCAATTACAAACTCGGAATTTAAACGGTTCAAAATTCATAAGTTAAAAGACTGATTTCCAAGGTCTTTAATGCAAGCGTAAAGATTGAAGCAATGTGTCTGCTTTAAGGGCATTTCAGCCACCTCAGACAATGATTCCAGTTGTAATGTTCAAGCCTAAAACTTCTTACAGAAGAAGATATACTTTGCTCCATACTATACCAACATGACCCTTTGAATTGATCAACTCTACCACAAAATTTGGTCCAAGTTTAAAACTCAAAGTGCTGTTCACCAAAGATAGTAGTTCGCTAAGCCTGCAACTCTTTTAGCCAAAAGTTCAAGGGGAAGGGCCAACGGTGTGATGGGAGGAGACTCGAAATGATGAAAAGGCAAAAAAAAAAAAAAAAAAAAAAAAAAAAGGTTGTCTACATCTACTCCTGTGGAACCATCTGGAACATTGGTTTTTATGTTGCAAGGGACTACTTAAATCTGATAAAATGATTTTGTCAAATTCAAAACCCATTTCATGAATAAAATGTGACCACTTAACCAACCAACAGAAGCCCCAGTCACAAATAAGATCATGTTTTTTTGGGTGAATAATAAATTCATTACCAAAGACAAAAAGAGAGGGAACATACAAACCAGAGGGGAAAGAGAACAAAACAAAAGGAAAAAAAAAAAAGGAAGCAGAAAGAAAGGGGATACGGACCCATTACAAGGCAGGGGCCGAGGAGGGAGAAGAAGAGGGGGCGATCCCCCAAAAGGCCATAAGAAACATGTTCCTAGGGGAGTCACAAACTAGCCTACAAGGGAGCTAGCGAAGCTTGGAACTAACATCCAAATAGATGACTTTACAAATCATGTCGAAAGAACGAGAGTTGGAAGTCCATCTACGAAGATTTCGTTCCATCCAGATACAGGTGATCATGGTGCAGAAAGCGAGATTCCCAGCAATGTCACATATAGAAGATCCACCAAAGGTCATATCAACCCAGAACCACTCTCTAGGGAGGGGCAAGATTCTTCTCTTACCAGGCCAGCAATGCGATAGAACTTCTTTCAAACAGAGGAGGAGAAGGGGCATTTGAAAAAAGGATGCTCAGAGTCTTCAATCCCATTACAGCAGAGACAATAGGAGGGGGAGGCATTAATATGATGGGAGAGGAGGAAGGATTGGGTGGGGATGCAATTGGAAAGGGCTCTCTAGATAGTGAAGCTATGCCTAGAGATGTGGCCTTTGAACCAAACAATCTTGCACCACGGAGCAACCTGGCAATGGAGGCGGAGAAGGTTCCAAGCAAAGGAGGAGCTAAAGGATCCAAATGGGTTAGGGGACCAGATAACCTTGCTTGCCCTCCCTCCCACCCAAACGGAGGACCAAATTAAGGTGAGAGGAGGGGAGGAAGATGGGGGAGGGTACCATTTGAAATGATCGAGGAGACTAAGGTATACTTATCCAGACCGGAAGAGTATATAGATCTCCATCCAACTAGATGAAGGAGGACTCTAGAAGGGTGCCAATTGTTCTTCCACAAGGAAGTGGAGAGACCGCCAGCAATGGTGGAGCGGATGGCTGGGAGAGCTATAGACCATCATCAAAGAAGATCATGTTGTTGCATACTTGCATCGAAACATATAAATGTTGACTAATCTAGCTAAAGTTCTTACCCAAAAAAAAATCTGGATAGAGTTGACATTGGTAAAATGAAATGGTTCCTCTATTTTGTTTTTAATAATATGTTATCCCATGCTCTTTATTCTCTAATTTTTTTTCTTTGCATTTTTTAATTGAAAAAAAAAAAAACAAAAAAGAAGCCACTGCTACTCAGTGACAAAACTCATTTTGAAATACCATAGTTAATCATGCTTATTCGACTAATATGGTAAGTTACCAAGTTGTCCAGAAGGCAATGAAGTAACTGCACAAGGAAAAGGAGAAATGCACACCGTGCTACTCATTCCAACATGTGATTCGTATATCCGAAGTGATTTAGGTCTCTTAGGTTGAGGATGTTTAAAAACATACTTTTCCTGTCAAAACATGAACATTAGCCTCAATAAGCAAATAAGGAAATAAGTGACAAAAGAAAGAATCAGCCAATAAAAGAGGAACCATGTCAGGAAACTTCTTTTTTCCTGAAGAGTGGTAAAAGTAGAGAAACTGGAAAAAAACATACCTCTTCTGGAGGATCATAATATATGCCATTGTATGGAATTTCACCTGGTGCTTGTACAGAAAACTTGATCCAAGCAGGAATTGAGTCTTTGATACCAGATGGTGTATCCATACGAATCTATGATCACAAGATTCCAAAAGCATTAGTGCAGGTAGCACAAACTGTTGAAATCCCAGTTGTCTGGATTAATAGCATGATAATAAGAATGGATGGGCCAGAATATGCAGATATAAAAATGTTTCAAACCATGAAGGTGCCCCAAAAAGGATTCCAAAGCCAGCTTCATAGAAACATGACAAATATACCATGGGGCCAAAACGCTTAACATAATATATTTCCACAGGAATTACCTATTGATCGGCAAATATATACAAAAAGGATGGGAGGAATTTTGAAATTATATTTTGTATCAGAAGCTATACTAATAGTAACAGGAAGAGAAAAGAAGAGAATAAAGTAGAATAAAGTAGAATAAAGTAGGGAAAAGAGGAGACCAATGGGAAAAAACAGATCCCATCTGACCACTCTCAACTTATTTATTAGTAATCCAAAAAATCACAATTACGACAACACCCCTGATTATGAATATATTACCAAAAACACCCCCTGCAGTATAACTAATTCTCAGAAATACTCCTTCAGTACATCTCAACAGAATCAAATGGTAATGTGCTCCAGCACCTAAAATAAATTTATAGGATTGGTTATGTATTGTCAGGTAGCACAAATGGCATTGGCTTCACAAGCTAATCATGTCCTCAGCTACAAAACTCCAGCTGCTGTCCCTGTAGATTCTGGAAGACTCAGATCAACTGCAGTGATTCCTATGGACCAGAAACCACCTCCAATAGCTAAATTGTATTGACATACAAAAGGTATAATGAAATGATTTGGTGACAGCATTGTTTGGCAAAATAATGGGGCACTCATGGCTAAAGCGCTGAAGCTACTTGGGCTGTAGTAGAAACCCATGGTCATGGGTTTGAAATGATGGTACTACATCAAGGATATCAAGGCGAAAGGAGAACAAAATTATTTAGAAGGAAAAAAAAAAAAGTAAGCAAACAAGAGAAGGATCTTTTTCTTTATTTGTTTTCTTTTTGGGGGGTGGGGTGGTGAGGGGTAGTAGATGATCTCATATTCTCATGCTTCTCACCTATACACAAACTTAACACAAGCCAATAAAAACATTAGAAACATCATTACTAAAGGGAAAAAATGTTAGTAAAAGAAAATTTGACTGCACAGGGACCTAGGCATCCCAAGGCGCCCGCCTGCCTTGTTAAAGTTAGAATAAGGCAGGCGCCACCCAGCCCTAGGAAACCCACTCAACCTTTTTCTTAAGGAATGATATTCCCACAGTTTCAGTGTAAACTTGCCTCCCTTTATCTATTTATTTACATTGTGCTCCTACTCCCTTTTTTACTTAATTCAGTAACTACCAATTAAAGAGAACAAATAAAATGATTACTACAAGTCAGAAGCATGCATATCATCAAGAATACAGGTTGCTAAACAATTTATAAAACAACTGAGAATAAAGGAATCTTCTGATCAATGGGGAACAGATATTAAGGATCCAAAATTCAGAAAGAATCTACAAGAATCAGAAGCCAAATATATTACACATCAGGGCAACCATTACCTTTATTCGAGAGCCATGAGGAATTGGTGGTGAGCCATCAGCATTGTTTGGCAAAAAGATCTCCCAGACACCAAATTCATTCTGAACAAAGTTTACAATTGGGCATCATGTTGTGAAAACCAGAAAGTACCATTGTATTGAATTTACATGGCAGAACTAATAACCATTCTAGCGCTCAACAGGAATAAAAAGCCCCATGGGTTGCAGATTTATAAGACAATAATGTCAAGATCTGTTAAAGAACTGATTAGATTATCAAACCAATAACATGAAAAGGTATCATGCAATCTCTGCAAGGTAAGATGAGAGACCAGATATACAAAATCCTTACTATGCTTAAACATAAAGGTTCATTGTAATATTCAAAGTAAATCATAGTTAAAGCATAAGTTATGGACAATAATCTCTATGTTTTTCCAAATGATACGCACCATTTCATTTATTACTTGTCAAATGTAATGCTCCTTTTGTAAGCGTAAACACTAATAACTGGCTAACTCATGCTGCTCAATGTTCATATTTGGTTGGTAGCTGCCATGATTTCTTACACGTCTTCTTATAGTTTTTTGGAGATTATGTACACCTTTTTTTTTTTTTTTTTTTGGTAGAATATGCCTCTTTTTACTCAGTACTTTAGCTTTAATGATTTACTAATTTGGTGCTGATCCTCCAAAAAGGCTACTCATGGCTTAATTGGTTCCATTTATTTTCTAATAGATGACTGAAACTTTATTAAGGAAAATACTAGAAAAGATACAATAAAATTCCCTCTTCCATGGGTTATCTAAACAAATCCACAAAGCTGATATAAGTAATATTGAAATTTGTGATGGGAACAGACATATCTTGGCCTCCTGGTGTCCCCCAGAACCATATATTCCTCTGGCCATCAAGTTTGCTCCAGTTTCCAGTATCCTTTCCCATTCTGGCTGGTCCCCTCCCCCTTTCTTCCCCCCCCCCCCCTCCACTTCATGACCTCTGGTCATAGAGGTAAAGAAAACAAATGCATCTAGCTTCCCCCATCCAATGGGATGTTCTCCTCTGCCTCCGCTTGGTCCTTCGTTAGGTCTTCTGGCCCTGTGGTTCCTTGGCATAACCTAGTCTGGTTCAAGGGCCACATTCCCCGCCAAAGTCTCACTCTTTGGAGATGCCTCTCTAATTGTCTCCCAACCCAAGATTTCCTCATCCATCGACATATTCCTGTATCCCCTTCTTCTTGTTTCTACCCCCATGGTTCTGAGGACATCCGCCACCTCTTCTTCTCCTACCCCTTTTCTTCCTCTGTCTGGAAATTGGTTATCTCTAAATGTTGGCCCTCAAACAGACCTATTCTTTCCTTTGATAGAAAATGGATTTGGATTAACATGACCTTTTCGGGCCCCTTCATCTATGATACCATTGGTAAGCTTGCCTTTTCCGTCACCATAAACCACATCTGGATGGAGCACAACATTCGTAAATGGTCTTCCAATTCCTACTCCTTGGACAAGATTTGGAAAGCCATCTACTTTGATGTTACCTCCAAAATCCAATCCTTTCCCCCCAACCTGTCCTTAACTCCCCCAAGAACAGACATATCTTGGCCTCTTGGAACCTTCAGATTGGCACAACCCCCCTTCCCTAAGCCTCTTTCTCCTTGGATGGCGTCTCCCTTGCTTCCCCCCCCCCTCCCCCATCTCCCATCTCCCCCATCTCCCCCCATGTCTATTCTTCTCTCTTGGTAATGAATTCATTTATTCATCCAAAAAAAGAAATTTGTGATAGGAGGGTCTATGGCACTTTTTTAGTTTTAAAATTTCCTTTTTCAATTGCAGAAGACAATTAATGGCCATTAAATTAGGTATAGAGCCGCTAAGAAATAAGGGTAGACCCAGGCAATTGTAGAAGATTCAGAAAATGTTATTTCTTGGATAAGGAAGAACTCAAAAGAGGAAAGTTGGCATCAAGCACAGCTTATAGACCCATCAGCAGTTCAGCACTTAATTTCTCAGATGAACCTTGTATTTCAACAGATGTAAAGAGTCGTTGCCAAGTCACTGATAAGTTGGCAAAGCAGGGGGTGATGCGTCCGAGACAAAATTATAAAAATCGGGACGACGTCAAGCATATTAGCTGATCTGTATTGGGATCAACAGTCATTGCTTGGGTGGTCTAGCCCATTCTAACCGATCCTCCTCAAAGATCGGTTGATCTATAGATGTAAAGAGTCGTTGCCGAGTCACTGATAAGTCGGCAAAGCAAGGGGTGATGCGTCCGAGACAAAATTATAAAAATCAGGACGACGTCAAGCATATAAGCTGATCTGTATTGGGATCAATGGTCATTGCTTGGGTGGTCTAGCCCACTCTAACCGATCCTCCTCAGAGATCGGCTGATATATGGCCAGATCAGCCAATCCATTTAGATCTTAGTTCAAAGATTGTTTCAGAAGAAACAACAGAGATGTTTCATTTCATTTTGTAGAGATTT
This sequence comes from Macadamia integrifolia, assembly GCF_013358625.1. Lineage (NCBI taxonomy): Eukaryota > Viridiplantae > Streptophyta > Magnoliopsida > Proteales > Proteaceae > Macadamia > Macadamia integrifolia. The sequence continues at coordinate 1,783,069 of NC_056565.1, read as the reverse complement.
GAGAACCAAAATCAAAGAAGAGGAAAGAAGAGAAAGACAAAGGAATTGGGGAGTAACGCTTGTGAGATTGATTGTTCGATGAATCACAATCTACTGCCAGCTACTCTCTTTATATTACGTATGAAATAATTACATATTTGAGTATGACTCTAAAGACATAATATGTGTTGAGTTTAGCGCTAGGCACTAATCCTAAACAGCGACAGGGCCAATAGGGGCATTTATATCCTATCAGCGTCTGTGATTAGGTTTTTCTTCTTTATAGGGGTATTTTTGTACTTTTTTTCAGCACCATTTAATATAAGTTTTGAGGCATAACCTGCAATCATACTACTCTAGTCTGATCGTAGGTCACTCCTCTTTTTTGGGAGTCTCTTTCGATTGCACCACTCTCTCTCTTCTCTCCTTTCCTTTATTTCTCTGTTTTGATTGTAGGTTTCTAGGATTGTAACATGGTATCAGAGCCTTAGTGATCAAGCTAGGGTTTATACATTCCTCTCTGTTGACTTCATTCTTCCGCTAACCTCTCTGGTGTGTAGCCAACCTACTGCTGCGTTTGCTATGGCTTAAATCACATGGGTGTTAGATAATGTCCCTTTGCTCATTTTATTAATTGACAGTCGAAGACTGATTTTTGACAGGGTTTTTTATACCTCATCGATTTTTGCCCCATGGTATGTAACCCTAAACTCTAAACCCTAAACACTACAGGTGATTGTTTGTTTGGTGATGACTATGGAGAGATGAGGTCTTAATAATATGGCTATGTAATAGAATCCCCCATTCTATGGTACTATATAAATCTACATACAGGTGATTGTTTGTTTGCCTCTACATCAGCAATCATTTCTTTCCTTTTTTTTTTTTTTTTTTTTTTTTTTTTTGGTTCCTCATGGCTGAGACCAAAACTACCACTGCTACATCTTCCTCGGATAATGTCAATGTCCAAATTACCTACTTTGGGCTCAGTATGTGAAGGTTTATCTTATGACCAAGGATAAACTTCAGTATACTACTTTTGAACCACCTCATCATCTGACAAGGGTTATAATGAATGGATAAAGGAGAATGCCTTGATTTCAAACTGGTTGTGGAATAGTATGGAATCAGATGTTGCTGCAAATGTCATGTTTCACTCTACTGCAAAGGGAGTACAAAATGACTTGAAGGAAACATACTCTCAGGAAAAGAACATGACTCGTATTTATGATATTTATGAGAAATTGTTCAAATTTCTCCAGTCTGACAGATCTCTTCCATAGTACTATAGTGCTTTCAAGGGAATGGTTGAAGAACTCAATGTTTTCCAACCCTTGACCATAGAAATTGATAAATTGAAGGCCCAGCGCAACAATTTTTTTGTTTCCAAATTTTTGGTTGGGTTAAATAATGATTTGAAGGCAGTGAAGGGCCATCTACTTGCAGGAAATATTGATCCTACTCTGAATGACACTTATTCGCGATTGCAGCGTATTACTTCATCAACTAAACCTGATTAGTCTTCCAAAGACAATTCTACCTTCCTTGCCAACTGTGGACATTGTCGCGATCGTGGGGGAGGTCGTGGGTCGGCTGGTCAAGGTTCTAGTGGACAACCATCTGATCGTGCATCTCGCCATTACACTTACTGTGGGAAGTCCAATTATACCGTTGAGACTTGCTGGGCAAAGCATGGCAAGCCAAAGTGGCCACCCAGTTATCCAATCATGCAGTGTCAGACGATGATACTGACATAGTGTCTTCCACTGATACTAAGCCGATAACTTCCTCAGGAGATTCGTCTACCAGTCTGCGCGATGACATCAATCAGTTACTCCGATGCTTGCACACTCTCGATGCATCCTCTAATACATCCAATGGTGGGTCTACATCCGCTGCCACCCTTGCTCAAACAGGTACCTCAGCTCTTCTTACTACTACTTCTACCCCCTAGATTATTGATTCAGGTGCTTCTGCCCATATGACTAGTAAGTCATCACTTTTTAAAACCTTTTCTTCTAATACCAATTATACATTTGTTATTCTTGCCAACGGTGCTTCCACACCGGTTCTAGGCCATAATACTATCTCACCTACATCCTCACTGAATTTATCTTCTATGTTACATGTACCATATTTTCATTAAGTCTTCTCTCTGTAAGCCAGTTAACTAGTTCATTAAATTGCTCAGTAACCTTCTTTCCCTCTTACTGTGTTTTTCAGGATCTTCACAGAAGAAAGACGATTGGTGGAGGGCGTGAAAAAAATGGTTTATATTATCTCAACTATGGCTCTCCTACTTCTTCTACTACTGCTATTGCAGTTGGGGATATGACTCATTTCCAATGGCACAGTCGTTAAGGACATTTGTCTTTTTCTAGGTTGAAACTTTTTATTTCCTAGTTTTAAGTCTTTGCTTAGGTTCGAATGTGAGGCCTGAGTTGAAAAACATCACCGTGTGTCCTTCCCATCCCGCTCTGTGTCTCGTAGTCCGTCTTTAATTTCTTTAGTCCATTCTGATGTATGGGGTCCTAGCAAAGTTAGTAATAGATTTGGTTTTCGCTATTTTGTGACCTTTGTGGATGATCACTCTCGTCCTACATGGTTTTACATGTTAAAGGACAAATCTGAATTTTTATCTATGTTCCAAAAATTTATAATGAAATAAAAACTCAATTTGGAATTTTAATTAAGATTTTTCAATCTAATAATGCTTTAGAATATGCCCAAAATGATATTTCTGATTTTTATGCCAACCGTGGAATGATACACCAAACTAGTTGTGCCTATACCCCCAGCAAAATGGGGTAGCAGCGCGCAAAAACCAGCATCTCCTCGAGGTAGCTCGAGCTATTATGATACATATGCATGCTCCTAAACATTTTTGTGTGATGGGATTTTAATTGCATGTCATTTGATTAATCGCATGCCTTCTTCAGTTCTCTCAGATAGGTCTCCTTTTTCTATTATGTTTCCTACCTTGCCGAGTTTTCCTGTTCCTCCCCAAGTCTTTGGGTGTGTGTGTTTTGTCCATAATTTGCATGCACAAGTAGATAAATTATCTCCTCGGTCTACTAAGTGCATTTTTTGGGTTATTCATGTACTCAGAAAGAATACAAGTGCTATGACCCTATTACTCACGAGAACTTTGTTAGTGCCGATGTGTCTTTTTTTTAAGGCACATCATTTTTTCCTCCTCAGGTGTCTCAGTCTGGTATGGAGTGGACTTCTTCATCTCCTCCACTCATTCCTTCTTTCATTCCCTCTCCTAATGTTCCTAGTGCTAGTGACTCACCTCCTCTACAAGTTCATCAGCGCAAGACGAAGGTTGGACAACCGAGTGTAGATACCAATACTCCAGATGATTCACTTCCTCCATTGCCGCCTCCCTCTAGTGACGCTCCTCCTCTGCTTGATGACTTACGAATTGGTCAAAGGTACACGCTCTTGCACTGAAAAATCTATGGTTGTGTATCCTATTGATAATTTTGTTTCCTTATCTCATCTTCCCTCGGCCATCCATGGTCTTGCCCTGTCACTTTTTACTAACCCTATTCCCCGCACCCATAATGATGCCCTACGTATCCCTGGATGGAAAGCTGCCATGGATGTGGAAATGGATGCTCTCTTGAGTCGTGGTACTTGGAGTCTGGTAGATTTACCTCCTAGTAAGGATTTGGTGAAGTGTCACTGGGTGTACACTGTTAAGTAACACTCCGATGGCTCTGTTGAGCGGTTGAAATCCCGTCTGGTTGCCACTGGGTATACTCAGACATATGGGGTTGATTATTTTGAGACCTCCCCGGTTGCTAGATTGAACTCTGTTCGTCTACTTATTTCTCTTGCTGTCAACTTTGATTGGCCCTCATTTCAGTTGGACAGCAAGAATGCTTTCCTGTATGATGACCTATAGGAAGTGTATATAAAGCAACCTTCTGGTTATGTTGCTCAAGGGGGGAATAAAGGTCGTGTGTGTTGCTTATACAGGGCTATCTATGGACTTCAACAGTCCCCTCGGGCATGATTTGACAAGTTCAGTACTACCATAGTAACTTGTGGATTTTCTCAGTGTTATTCTTATCATTTTATCTTTGTCCGTCGCAAAGGTGATAAACTAGTGGTATTGGTAGTTTATGTTGATAATATTATTCTTACTCATAGTTGTCAAGGCGTCATCGCCTAGGCGCCAGGCGGTTTTCCTGGGGCCTAGGCGACAGTCGCCTTATTGCACTGCATACCACCTTGTGTTTTGGCACTTATTTATACCAAATATCATTTAAGTAAATGCTTTCATTTACTTAAGATATTATTCACAAATAAGCAAATACCCCCTATTTGAATCCAATAAAAATAGTTTAAAAATCAAATTCCAAAAGGATAAAAAGTCAACCCCCCAGTCCAAGAAGAAAAACTGGATTTTGGTTATAGGGGCGATTTTAAACTTTTAAATGCTGGAGTTTTTCTCAATTATGAAAATTTTATAAATTCTATCATGTTAAAACATTGCTAAAAACCAAAAGTCCGGTAAAATAATTTTTTTGTTTTGATATCCATAAAATTATTTTCATTCAGCCGATTTTAACAGCATTCGCGCACTTAAAAACAAGTTTGACCGGAGCATAACTTTGTCATTACAACTTAGATTTAAGTAATCTTAGACTTGTTGGAAAGCTGATTTTATATTATAACTGATACAAAAAGTCTTATGTAAAAATAATATCATTTGACCAGTCAAACTTGTTATAGAACCAGAGCATTTCTCTAAATTTTGATTTTTTATAACTTAATATGACTTAATATTAATTTTTTATGATTTAATATGACTAAATGTTGATTTTTAATGACTTGATGTTGCTTAATCTTGATTTTTTATGATACAAGGTATATATAACTTACTAAATAATGTTAGAAAATAGGAAAAATAAAAAATAACAATTGGTTGCCTTATTCGCCTCAAGGCGTGCGCCTTCTTGCCTAAGCACTTAGACAACCTTCCACCGCCTTGGTTCGCCTTGGCGCCGTGACAACTATGGTTGCAACAATATATATCAACAAGATTAAATAAATGCAAAATGTGATCCGATTATTATCACACAATTCTAATCATTAAAACTAAGTCCAGATAGAGTCTTAGTGCTACTGCAACATAGGTGGTATCCTTGATCCCCGGAATTCCCATCGGTCACCCAGTGATACAAGCTAGTTGCTAGTCAGGAGCATAACAGTTCCTACATGCGCACTTCGGTTGCCTAGTAAGCCCCTATTAATAACCCCTAGTTGCCACAACACCGGAATCACCATCGGCTGCCTCCGGCAACAATCACCTCGTGCCACAGACGTGGTATTCAAAAAATGGATCGTCGGACGTATCACAGGTGGGATTTGAAATAACCTAGAGGGGGGTGAATAGATTATACTAGTGGAAATTAACTCTTTTCGATGTATAGGTCCCAAGTGTGATTGCAAGTTAAAAATGATGCGGAATAAATAACATAGGCCCTATCACACAACATAAGATTTATAGTGGTTCGACTCAATCCGAGTCTAATCCACTTCCTACAAGAATCATCTTGTAAGGTATTCCACTAGTTCTCCCTTTCAGTACGGTAGGTAGGGAAGAAAACCTTTGCAATATTTTTCACAGATAAGAGTATCTTTACAAATCCCCTTTACAGGCAAGAGTCACCTTTACAATTTCCTTTGCAGGTAGAGAGGCACCTTACAATCTCATTTAAGGTAGAGAGGCACCTTATACTCTTTTAAGGATAAGAGGATCCTTACAATCTCTTAAGGTTGAGAGGGTCCTTACACAAGCCTAAGTACAGTCTAGACTTAATGTAAAATAGAAAATGGAGAAGTGGAATAAAAGAGAATTACCTCCGGTGTGGTGCAAATGAAATATGCAATGATGATAGAATGAATGCACATTTTGAAGTCTTCTTGATGCTTGTAATGTAAATGCCAAGATGTAGATGAAGACTTGTAGATGGTCTTGAGTTCCTCTTGAATGTAAAATAAAGAACTTGAACTCAAGAGATGGTGTAGACCAATTCTCACTTCTAATGCTCAAATAATGCTTCTCTAAAGTTGGGATATATTGTTTTTTAATGAGTAGCATTAGAGGTATTTATAGGTGAGCTTAGTGAAGCATTTTAGGTAGGAAATCAGGCTCTAACTGTCGTATTCTGGGACCACCGGTCGACCGCCATCGGTAGCTTGTCGACCGGAAAGAGCCATTGAGGTCAAAAGCTAGCCGTTGGAGCTTTTCCAAGGAGGCGACGGTCGATCGGGACTTTCTACCGGTCGACCGGCTATGGTCTCGGACAGTTCCTGTCGATCGGGGCTTTTAGCCGGTGGACTGCCAACATGACAGACTATTTTGACAGAATGCTGTCATACTGACCAGTCGTCAGTGTTTTGACCATAACTTTTCAGTCCGACCTCGGATTGACCTGAGATCAGTTGTGTTGAAATTGCGACTCAATTTCCTACAATTTCTATGAGGTTTTATCTCCTGATAGCGACTTTAAGATTACCAAAAATGTCTTTGAGTCAGGTTAATCTGGTTTTCACAGAATTTCACTAGAACACATTTTTCCTAATATGTTCCTCGCCACTTAGAGACTCTCCATACTTGGTCAAGGTATTCTCTATGGTCATTCTAATATGATGCAATGCACATGCATGTGGTGAGTGCATATATATATGTGGAAGTTACAAATTACATTAAAAATGACTAATTTATCCTAGTGGTCTTCTTCACTTGAACCTTCCACTCTTTGGCACTTTATCTTCTTTTCTTCTTATTTGCAATTCCATGTCTTGACAATCTTGAAGCTTAAATTCTTATGATATCTTCTTCAAGCATTGATGCCAACTTGTTGATACTCTTCATTTGATGACTTCAATCTTCATTTCTTCATTTTATTCACCAAATTCGATCTTTGATATGAAGTCTCTACAAAACAATACTTAAAGGAAAATTGTGACATACCTTCATATGTTTGTTATCATCAAAACCAACTATAGGAGTGTGGGCATATCCCTAACAGGATTAGCCAATACCTTTCCCCCTAATGGCAAGGGGTTGTAGCACCTAAGTCTGTTAGCCTAGCCCAATGCAATCTACTATATTAGTACATCACATCATAATAGAAATGTGGTAGTGGTTGGAGGGTAAGATTATTATCACACAAGCCTAACATCAAAACTAAGTCCAGATGGGGACTTAGTGCTACTGCAACATAGGTGGTATCCTTGGTCCCAGAATGTGCCATCGGTCACCCAACGATAAAAGCTAGTTGCGATTCAAAAGCATACTAGTCCCTACATGTATACTTGGGTAACCGGTAAGCCCTTATTAGTACCCTTATAAACCATAACATTGGAATTACCATCGGCCACGAAGGGTTTGTCTCAACACTGGAAATAACCTCGCCACGTCGGATGAGTGGGATTACTCAATACCTTTCCCCCTACTGGAAAGGGGTTGTAGCACCCACAAAGATTAAAGTATCAGTATCAGTTGGCCAAAATTAAGATACGTATCGGAGGGGATCGTATTGTATTGGAGATACGCTTAGATACGCTAAAGATACTCACATAAATGGATAGGAAATACTTTTTTATACACTTTTGCATAAAAAAATTGTTAAAAAAAGCCATTGATAACATGTATTATGCATAAACACTAAATTGAGGGGTATCGAACTAAGAATTCAAGGTTTGTAGTTGTCCCATAAATGTAAAATCCTTGTTCCCAACCTTGATTTTCACTTTAGTTAGATAAAAATATGACTGGCAGCACTTTGGTACAAAAACCCCTCAAAAAACCGCGTTTTTCTGAAAAATGATCAAACTTGGCCATTATATGATTGTAGCGCACTCTATCGGTACGTATCGGTGCATATCAGTGTGTATCATATCGTATCGGTGGTGTATCGGTATGTATCGTAGGATACGTATCGATACAAAAGGGTTTTAAAAATTCCATGTATCGTATCGGTAAGGGTTGATACGGTACGATATATACAGATACTTAAAACCTTGAGCACCCGGGTCTGTTATCCTAACCATATCATACTATATAGGGTGCTCAATTATCAATCATCAATAATCCATACACGAAAGCACAGTGGAAAACCACCTCGGCCACCCCTTGCCCCACAACAACATTCACATACATCCATTCTTAATGAGATAATGTCGAACAATTAATCCATCCACCCACCCGCCCGCCCACCCACACACACGCACACACAAAACATATACTTCAACTTAAAGAATTTACATGTACTATAGATTTAAGCAAACAACATGATCATGCATAAATAAATTAAAAGTAAACACTCTATAAAATAACACACAACACCCACTCACCTCTCATCTCCACGAGCCGTATACTCTCGATGACCTCACGTCACGTTAGCCTCATCTCTTGACGGTTCTATTCATTAGAAACAAAAATGGATTTTAGGTCAAAGCTATGTATGCTTCTAATTCCCCCCTTTTATAGTGTTGATTACACCCCCACCACATGGTTTGTGTTGAGATGACGTAATTATTTTTTTTTTTACCTTGGTTAAGTTTTATTATTTACTATTTACCGTAGTAAGTCTTGTAGATAGGGACGCTTAGTCAATGTTACCCTACTTCCCTTATTTGATTTATTATAATCTTCTTATAAATAAGAAAGACCTATGTTATTACTGATAAGTCAAATCATTATCTAAATCTCTAATTCTCAACTTGGTAGCAGAGCCAAAAACCCTTAAAAATTCTTTTTCCTTTTTGTGGTTTTCTTCTCCGCCCCTAGAGGCCCTCGCCTCCTAGTCTAGCATGGTAGACTAAACCCCGTTCCATGCAAACCTAACCTTAACTCACAGCGCCTTCCCACGGCGCATGCATCCATTGCCACTGTGATTCCTTGCACCTTGTTATTGCCTATGCCTCCTTGCGCCCCGCTGCTGTCTGAGACTCACTGTCTTCGCTACTCTCATCATTGCTATCGCCTACCACCGCCTGCTTTTGCTGCTTGATACTGCCTATCGTTGCTGCTTCCTATTGTCGCCGCCTCTCACCACTGCTGCCACCGCTGCCGTTGCCGTTGCTGTTGCCGTTGCCGTTGCCATCGCCTGCCTGCGTTGCCCTTGCTACCTGCACCTACTTGCTGCTGCTGCCACTGACGCTGCTTGCCTACCTACCTGCTTTTGCTCCTGCCTGCACCTTTTCCTACACCTGCTTGTGCTTGTGCCCGTTGCTGCCGTGCTCTCTTTCCTCGTGTTCTCTCCTTTAAGTTATGACTACTGTAAGTAATGATGCCAAGGATGTTGTGGTACCTACTGAGGCCCCTGATGGACGCCGTTCAAGTACTCAGACCATTCGTCATCTTAGACCCATTAAACTTAATGGTTAGAACTACCTCACGTGGTCTTGTGCCTGTCTTCTTACTATTCGTTGGAACAACTTCTCTGGTTTTCTCACTGGAGACACTCCTCAACCGACTAATCCTGCCACCGCTAACATCTTGTTAGCCAATGATGCCATTATTATGTCCTTTCTGATAAATTCTATGGACCCTGCTATTAGTCCAAGCTTTGTCTTGTTCAACTTTGCTAAGGATCTCTGGGATGCAGTGAAGCAAACCTATTCTCAAGGAAGGAATTATTCCCACATCTATGAGATTCTCCATATTATTCGTTCCACCACTCAGAAAGGGTTATCTCTCTCTGCCTATTACTCCACCTTATGCAGCCTCTGGCAATAGCTGGATTTCTATCATTTAGTCTCTATGGCCTGCCCTACTGATGCTGGTGCACTTCAGACGGAGTCTGAAATGGAACGGGTATACAACTTTCTAATAGGTCTCAACCCTGAATATGATCAAATTAGGGTACAGATATTGGGTCATGAGACTTTTCTGACTCTTCTTCAGGCATACAACATGGTTTTATCTAAGGATCATCGTTGCTCTGTTATGCTACCCTCTACAGTTCCTGTTCGGTCTACACTATTGGCTACTCTAGCTGCAGAAACCCCGTCTAAGGGTTCTATCCCACCTTGGGAAACTATTCAGTGTGATTATTGTGGTCGCCCTCGCCATACCTAGGAAACATGCTGGAAGCATCACGGTCGTCCCAAGGGTGGGCGTAATAGAAAAATTGGAAAACAAGGCTCCCAAGCTCATTTGTTTGAGTCTGTTGACAGTGCCTCCACTACTGCACCGTTCTTTCCGGATCAAATGGCTACCCCCAAGCAACTAAAGACACAGTTAGGCACTTCTCTTGCTCCTTCTATGTCCAACCTTGCTCAAACAACAGGTTTTGTTGTTTCTCCATCTCATTCTCCTTTATGGTTACTTGATTCGGGTGCTACCGATCACATGAAAAGTAGCTCTGAGGTCTTCTATACATATATTCCTTGTTCCGGTCGGGATAAGATACATGTTGCTGATGGTTCCTTGTCCCCCATTTCTAGTAAAGGTTATGTTTCCTGTACCTCTTCAATTTCTCTTCCATCCGTGTTGCATGTCCCTAAATTATGTGCTAACCTTGTTTCTATCTACGCTTAACTAAGGAGTTGAATTGTTCTGTTCACTTTTTTTCTACCCACTGCCTTTTTTAGGATCTGGTGACGGGTGCAAGATTGGGTATGGTCAGGTTCGTGATGGGCTCTACTAGGATTCTCCACTAGCTTTGCCTCATCTTATGGTAGTGCATACTCTCCGTTTTGACAGCTCTCTCTCTCAACTCCACTAGTGGCACCATCATCTGGGACATCCTTCTTTTCATATTTTACGTTGCATGCTTCTGACTTTAGTTAAACATTGTGGTTCGGAACAATTTAAGTATGATGTATGAGTCTGCTAAACATATACGCACCTCTTACTTTCCTACTGAAAATAAAAGTGATATTCCTTTTTCTATTATTCATTCATATTTATGGGGTCCTTCTCGGATAATTGATAGGAATGGATTTCGTTGGTTTATTACTTTTATTGATAATTGTACTCGACTGACATGGGTATATATGTTGCATAATAAGTCTGATGCCTTCTCTTGTTTTAAATCTTTCCATGCTATGCTTCGTACCCAGTTTAATGGCACCGTATGAGTCCTTCGTAGTGACAATGTCATTGAGTTTATAGATGGGGCATTTCAGGAATACCTTAATTCTTAAGGAATTCTCTCCCAAACTTCTTGTGTTAGGACCCCTAAATTAAATGGGATTCTAGAGCGCAAGAATTGTCATCTCCTTGACATTGCTCGGGCTCTAATGTTTGCTACAAGGATTTCTAAATATCTCTGGGGCGATGCTGTTCTTACTGCTACCCACCTTATTAACCGGGTGCTCTCTAGTGTATTTAATTTTAAGCCCCTTATTACTTTTCTACTTGATCCTACAATTGTTTCTAGTCTTCCTCCTTGGGCATTTGGGTGTGTTTGTTTTGCCCATAATTTCTCTCCTTCAAGGTCCAAGCTTGATCCTCGGGCTTTAAAGTGTGTTTTCCTTAGTTACTACACTTCTCAAAAGGGGTATAAGTGTTATCCTTCCTACTCGCCACTTGTATGTCACCATGGATGTCACTTTTCATGAGTCTGCGGTGTATTTCATGTCACCTCCTCAAGGGGAGAGTCTTGAGGAAGAACTCCTTTTATTATTGATGCGTCTCCTATTCAGGGTATGCCTCCCGCTTAGGGGGAGCCACCATTTCAGCCCCTAGATCATCCTGTAAGAGATATGATCACTTATACTTTAAGGTCTAAGGAGTAAGACACCACTAGTACTAACACTGATCGCTTAGTCAGTGTTACCTTACTTCCCATACCCTTCTGAAGCACCTCCATCGGATCCTCCAGTATCAAGTAACACTTCTCCCATACTTGATATTATACATATTACTTCTTTAGAGCCTCCCATACTTGATATTAGATATTTTGCTCCTACAATGGACGATCTCCCTATCGTTATTAGAAATTGGGTTCGTTCTTGTACCAAACATCCCATCTCCAATTTTGTTTTTTATGCTTCTTTATCTCCCTCCAATAGGGCCTTTGTTTCTTTGTTGTCTTTTGTGTCTGCTCCACAGGGTTGGAAGGAAGCAATAAATGATCCGAAGTGGAAAGCTACAATAGTGGAGGAAATGCTGACATTGAATAAAAACGGTACCTAGGAACTTGTTTTTCTTCAAGGAAAGAAATTAGTTGGGTGCAAGTATGTGTTTATGGTCAAGCAGAAGGCTGATGGGACAGTTGAGTGGTAAAAAGCACGCTTGGTGGCTAAGGGCTTTACCCGAACCTATGAGATTGATTGCTAGGAAACCTTTGCCCCAGTTGCAAAAATGAACTCTATCAGGGCATTACTATCTGTTGCTGCAAATCTGGGATGGAATCTTCAACAACTGGATGTCAAGAATGCACTCTTGAATGGAGATCTTGAAGAGGAAATTTATATGGATGTTCCTCCTGGCTTTGCCACTCCTTCCAGTGTCAGACGTGTCTGCAAGTTGAAGAAGTCGTTGCACGGCCTCAAGTAGTCTCCTATGGCATGGTTTAGCCAGTTCATGAAAGTTATGATAAGCTTTGGACATAGACAGAGTCAAGCTGATAACACCTTGTTCGCAAAGACGAAAGGTAACCAGGTCACTGCTCTGATTTTCTACATTGACGATATTGTGATTACTGGTAACAATGATGAGGAGGTCTTCAACCTTAAGGCCTTACTAGCAGCAGAATTTGAGACTAAGGACCTAGGACCCCTTCGTTATTTCCTTGGGATCGAAGTGGCTAGATCTAACAATGGTATCTTCATTTCCCTAAGGAAGTATGTTTTGGATCTCCTTAGTGAAACATGTATGCTTGGGTGCAAGCCTACATATGCCCCTATGGAGGTCAATTATCAATTAAGTAGTGCAATAGGTGACTTTGTTGATAAAGAACAGTACCAGAGACTTGTTGGCCGTCTGATCTACCCATCCCACACCAGACCCGATATTGCTTGTGTTGTGGGTATTGTTAGTTGTTTTCTTCATGATCCCAGGACACCTCACCTTGACGCTGTGTACCAGATCCTACGGTACTTGAAATCTGCTCCTGGAAAGGGTATTTTGTATTCTAATTAGGGGCACTTAAAAGATTGAGACATTTATTGAGGTTGACAAGGCTGGATCTATTAATGATCGGGATCTACCTCTAGGTATTGTACTTTCCTTTTAGGGAACCTTGTTACTTGGTGTAGCAAGAAACAATCTGCGGTATCTCGGTCTAGTGCTGAAGCTGAGTATCGCACAATGTCCCCAGGGATTTGTGAACTGGTTTAGCTTAAGATCCTACTGAGTGATCTCTGAGTTAATGTTGAAGGTCCTATGCGTCTGTATTATGATAACTAGGCAGCCATCAGCATTGCTCGCAACCCCGTTCAGCATAATAGGACCAAGCATATTGGATTGATAGACGCTTCATCAAAGAGAAGCTTGACCAAGGAACTGTTTGCATTCCCTTTGTTAGTACTGCAAATTAGTTAGCTGATGTATTTACCAAGGCTATTCACTGTAAGGCATTTCATCCTATCGTCTCCAAGTTGGGCATGTATGATATATTTGAACCAACTTGAGGGGGGTGTGTTGAGATGACCGTAGTTAGTTTTATTCTTACCTTGGTTAACTTTTATTATTTACTATTTACCGTAGTAAGTCTTGTAGGTAGGGACTTTTAGTCAGTGTTATCCTACTTCCCTTATTTGATTTATTGTAATATTCTTATAAATAAGAAAGACCTCTGTTATTACTGATAAGTCAAATCATTCTCTAAATCTCTGATTCTCAACTGTTTGTCTTTGCTAGGTAGGTTGTACATGTTAAGGTTAGTATTCTAGGTTAGATTTCATGCATGCAACATATGTACACGTTAATCATCTTTGGAATGATGTAATTAGTCGCATAGGTTACATAGATTTTAGAGGTTTGGTATTTTCCCTAATTTAGGGTTTTGGGTTACTCAATTTGTGGAGAATTGGTTAGGGTTTGCATACATTGGGTCTCTAAACCCAAATGTAATCACCTACGTCCACTATTATAGGTATCTTACATCAATTCCCTAAATTTTTGGTTGAGTTTGGGTGGTAGATCATAGGGGTTTTGGTTATATTTCCCAATTTCGGGCTTAGGTTACCCAAATTTTTGGTAATTTTGGTTAGGGTTCCATGTTGTGGTCTCCAATTTCACCTATGATCATCCCAATCCCCTATTCTAGATGTATTACATCATTTTCCCTACTTATAATTAGGTTAGGGTGGTAGATCATAGAGGATTTGGTCAAATTCCCAATTATTGGGTTTGGATTGTCTAATTTAGGGATTCAAGTTGGGGTTTTCATGTGGGAGGTCTCCATGCTCATATGTGAGTAGCTCAATTATCTAGATTAGGTCTCCTACACCAAATCCCCAACTTAATTTGTAACTTAAGTAGATGGGAGATGGGGATTTTGGTTAGGGTTCCCAATTAGCTTGGGTAGAGAATGGGGTAAGAGAGAGAGAGAGAGAGAGAGAGAGAGCAAGTATACAATAGAGGTAGAGGAAGAGAGTTTAACTCACCTTAATGTGTAGGTGATCTCCTCCCTTGCTCCAACCTCCTCCTTCTCCCTTGCTTCCAACCTTCTTCTCTTGCCTTTGCAAATGGTGTTTGTGGAACAAATGAGCTAATAGCTCTTTATATAGAAGCTTAAGTTCACTGAGACTTGTTTGGGGCAATAATCGGTTTTGCTAGTAACTCTTTATATAGAAAAGAAGTTTATTGAGACTTGTTTGGGAAATAAATGGGTTTTTCTTATAATTCTTTGTATGGCAACTTAAGTTCACTGAGGCCTGTTCAGGAAATAAATAGGTTTTCTTCCATTATTGGGTTAATTCCCTAATTTGTACTAGTGGGCCCACCTTCGGATGATCTAACCTAGTAATCAACTAATTTGTAAGTTCTACCATCTATTGGAGGCGGTCTGAGGTGCACTAGTACAAATTAGGGGGACACTAGATGGCCAAATAACTATTTTGTCACATCACTCCTACCGGTGTGGGTCAATTATGCCCAACATAGTTGGGACAACTTCATCTTGCTGCACTGAGGGTTTCTAGGGCATGTATAAGCATGTGGGCCCGATCTCAATGTAATTTATTACTCGGTTCAGGTGAATCTCCTTAAGAGTAGAAGACTTACACTGACTTATTTGGTGGCTTGAAACCCTTCTAATTCTTAAGACATGAGTAGGACTGGCATGTGGGATCATTCTTCCCCCTTCGGTAGAAAACTACTGCTACCCAATAATCATTGGTACTGGTATCCTCCGGTGGTTCATCTGCAGTAATTTACAGGTTAGTTGGGGCTCGGGTATAATAACATAAGTGAATATATAACTTTGATATGCAGATATGCGGAGAGGACTGAATATAAGGGTTAAAAATCAGACTCGAGTCGTCTATTCTAGTTGAGTAATTGACCTGCAATGTTTGGAAGAACTCTGATAACACAATAGAGATTTACAGTGAAGTCCTGGTGCTATTAGGATTTAGGAGAGAATTAGAACTAAAATATTGACCAGAAATTCTTAAGAAACAGAACCAGAACTTCAGAGAGAATATGATCAGAAACTTGAAACAATTCAGATAAACTAGTATGTCCAAAAAAGTGTCGGTATCTGCTGGTGCCAAGAAATGAATCCCCATCATTCTCCCATGCCTTGGGATTTTTCTTTGATGCAGTCTTCAGGGGCTTACAGTACATTATCTCTCTCTTTCAGTCATAGTTGTCATGGCCAAGGATTAAAGTATCGGCCAAAATTAAGATACGTATCGGAGGGTATCATATCGTATCGGAGATACGCTAAAGATACGCACATAAATGGATAGGGAACACATTTTTATACGCTTTTGCATAAAAAAAAAAGTTAAAAAAAGCTATACATAACATGTAGAATGCATAAACACTAAAATAGAGGGTATCGCACTGATAAACAAGTATATTGAGTTGAAAATGTTCAAAATGATGAGGTTTCTTACATTATTTTTGTTCTTATTGCCATTGCCACTATGATGAGTGCAATAAAGAGTGTCGTGGTGGTTTAAATCCTTGGCTATGACCTTCTTCTTGAACATAGACCAATTGCCCTCATTGCCATCTCCTACTCAGTAGGAAATGGTCATTCCACCTCCCTCTGGAATGACCCCTAGCATCCTATTGGCATTCTTTCTTAGCAGTTGACCCCCAGATCTATATACTCTTGTGGTCTCCCCTCTAATTCCTCGGTCTCCTCAATCTTATCTCCCATCGGATGGTCCCCTCCCTCCTGTCCCCCTCCTCTGGAGGACCTCTAGTCCTCCCTTCCCCCTCTCCCCCTAGGGCATCGTGGAAGAGAAGATAAATGCTTCTGGACCCCCTCTTCCAATGGGATTTTCACCTCCGCCTCAGCTTGGTCCCATATTCGCGAATCTTCCCCCAAGGTTCCCTGGTATAAGGTTGTCTGGTTCAAGTCCCATATTCCTTGCCATAGTTGCACCCTTTGGCGTTGTCTGAACAGCTGCCTTTCCACCCAATCCTTCCTTATTCACCACCACATTCCAGCTACCCCTTCCTGTTACCTCTGCCCTTTCGGGATGGAGGATATCCCCCACCTTTTCTTCTCTTGCCCTTTCTCCTCCCGGGTGTGGAAGAAGGTCCTCTCCCATTGCTGGCCAACCAGAAGGCCTATTCTCCTCTTTGAAAGGGAATGGAACTGGGTAGACATGACCTTCTCGGGTCTTTCCATTTGTGACTCCATCGACAAGCTGGCTTTCTGTGCTACCATCAATCACCTCTGGATGGAACGCAACATCCTTAGATGGACCACCAAATCTCGCTCCCTAGACCAGATTTGGAAAGCTTTCTATTTTGTTGTTACTTCCAAAGCCCATTCTCTTACTGGCCTTTTCTCCCATCCTATCCCTAGCTCCCCAAAGAACTCCCTCATCATATCCTCTTGGAACCTGCAGGCTAATATCTTCCACCCTTCCTGAGGGCGCTAGTTCTCCCCCGCCCCCCCGGTTCTTCTTCTTGGGTGCTTTGTTGGTTTTCCCTTTGGTCTTCTTTTGGTTTTTTTTTTTGTGTTTTTGTGCTCCCCTTGGGTTGGCTTTCCTTCTTGGTTTAAGTCTCTCTTCCCCCTTTTTCCCTTATATATTCTTTTCTCTTGGTAATGAATTATTTATTCATCCAATAAAAAAAAAAAAAGATGATGTTGTGCACTTATCGAACATAGGCACAATATTTACCCCAGTTGAAATATCTACGGTAGTGGGTCTCTCATTCATGGTAGAATCTTCTGTATTGCTTTGGAGTGGCCAGTGTTGGTCCTGCATAAGTCCCATATTCATAGCCTGAAGAAGCACTTGAAGATATATGGTGTCCATGTCCGGATGAGGAACCAGCGTGATTTGGACTTCTGTATTGCTCTGGATTGGCTATTGTTGGTTGACTTGGTTCTGCATAAGTCCCATATCCATAGCCTGAAGAAGCACCTGAAGATATATGGTGTCCATGTCCGGATGAGGAATCAGCGTGATCTAAACTAATGCTCATTAACTCCATGCCACTTCTCAACGCATCACTAACACTTGGATTGTGGGAACGCCTACCCCTCCGATTATAAGACTTCGGTTGTGTGCGAGCACCATGATTAGTATCTTGGGTTGCATGTGTAAATGCACCCTCCTCTGTGAAATGTACTGGTACATAAGTTTGGCCACCACTACCACCACCGCCACCGCCACCACCACCACCACCACCACCATCACCATCACCATCACCATCACCATCACCATCACCATCGGCACCATCCTTGGTTTGATTATCATCACTATCTGGTTGAGTTACACTACATATAGCATATGATCCCCTCCTCCTGATATTGGCCATCATCGGAGCTATTATCATCCTCTTTTATATCTTTAATGATGTCCTTTATAAATGGATCAGGTGTGGTTTCTCATTGATCTTCAGATAATTTGTCCACCACCAAAACCTTTTCAGTGTCCTCAATCCATCCCCTAACTGTATCTTCCTCGTCGAGTATGTGGGTGATGTCAATTGGGTTGACATCAATATCATACCCTGATTTCTCCAATTCTAAGTATTTCATCTTCAATTTCATGTTGTAGTGCACATACACTAGCTTCTCTAGCTTCTCATAACTCAGACGATTCGATGTTTGGTGTGTATCAATTTGAACGTACTCCAGTTACGTTCACAACCACTTGAGGATGCCGTGCATGATAATATTTTCATTGCGATTGGCCTCAAGTTTGGAGCGCTCCACCTATAGTTCAGCCATCAATCAGCTGTATAAGGATAATAGCAACATTAGGAGTTTGAAATAAATTTGAAATACAAGGATAGTACATTAAAACTAAATTACCGGGGCATTGTGTTCCTTTAACACTAATAGCTAAATGATCAGCAGACCCATAAGTGGCCTCCCGGAAGTACTTCACCTATAAAGGTTGTATTAAAATATTAATACACCACTTAATGTATTAAAAATAAATTATTAATCAATATGTAAGATTAGTAGATTACTAACCTCTTCAACCGCATCTTTGGCCGCATAAATATTAGGAGCTAACTTATTGATAAAATCCTTCAAAGATTTCATCAAATCACTCTTAAACCTTAAATTGTTTGTGTAGTGAAGATCTGGATTCAAATAATAGGCTGCATATGGTTACATATTATTTATTGTTAACGATTATGCATATTAAATTACTAATAAAGCCACTTGTAAATTTAATTTAGAAATTATCTACCAGATGAAGGTCTTGAACCAACATTTTTTTCCATCGGTGATTTATAATCTTAAAAAATGCTTTGTATGACTTTGAGTTCTCCTCTTCTATCTTTTGCTTGACAATTTCCATACGATGCATTATATTTCCCATAGTCTGTGTCTTATCCCCACCAACTACTCTAAGTACCACAAAGAGTGGTTGCATAATCTTAGTAAGTCAGGACACCCTTTCCCGAAATTTTGTTGAGGTGATTAGGTCTTGAACAGTTTTTCTAATTTCAATGCTTGCATATCTACTAGTGAACCACTCATTAGAGGTGAATGACTTCACCAGCCCTTCTTTCCAGGTTTGAAGACTATCATGTGCAATATAATTTGTTGCAAACCTTGTTGTTGCGGGCCTCACTAAGTCACCTTTCGTGTACTTTCTCATCAATGCTAACACCTAGTTGTGATTGTAGATGAAGTTGGTGATCATCTTGGCATCATAAACCACTCTGTGCACTTTGTTTATTTCACCAATGTCCTTGAACATCAAATCAATACAATGGGCTGCATAAGGTGTCCAATATAGGTTGGGATACTTCACCATAAGTAAGACACCAGCCTTTTTGAAATTTGCGGCATTATCAGTCACAACTTGGATAACATTATCTGGCTCAACGTCTTGCACAACTTCATCCATTAATCTAAACAAATACATTGCATCTTTGATCTCTGAGGATACCCTAAAAGGCTTATGGAATATTGTTTTCCCATCACAATATATGAGGAAATTGATGATGGACATCCTCGTCAGTCCACTCCACCCATCACACGATGGTCACTCCATATTCAGGCCACTTGTATTTAAATTCTTCAATATATTCATCCACCTCTTTCACAATAGCATTTATGTAACGAC
Organism: Macadamia integrifolia; assembly: GCF_013358625.1. NCBI lineage: Eukaryota > Viridiplantae > Streptophyta > Magnoliopsida > Proteales > Proteaceae > Macadamia > Macadamia integrifolia. The sequence goes on along the minus strand of NC_056565.1, from coordinate 1,763,383 downwards.
CCAAGAATACGACAAGTACCAGGGGGTTTGGGAGATCGGTGAGGGTGTACAAACTTTAGTCCCACATCGCCTAGGGAGAGATTACTGGACTAGTTAATAACCTCTAGCCTCCTTAACATGGCACAACGCGTTTTAAAGCCTTAAGGCCCATGGGCCAAAGAGGACAATATTGTGCAAGGTTAATGGGGCTAGGGCGTTACAATTTAAGTATGGCCCAGCAATTTCATGAGGTGTGGGTGGCTTCACATTTTTCCCATATGCCTGGATCTCCTTGACCATAGCCTTGAAGTGTGGATCTCTAGCTTTGTGAGGTGGGATCATAGAACTATGGAACCACTTAGAGATTGCTTTCCCAATTTTTTTACTCAATGTCTTTGGTTGAAAACTCTCTTCAATCCTTTGTTGCCTTTCATCATGAGGATTATATGGTGCATCTCTCATATCTCTAATTTCTGGGCTTCTTTTCCCTTTGCCTTTACCACTTTTTGAGAATGCACCAATCATGCCCTTCACAGTGCCTGCAATATCTACACTTAGACGACTTGCAGAGCCAGAACCTTGTTCATAAATCATCGGGCCACCATGCCTAGGTCCTACAGATTGACTTATTCTCAACTGTTCTACATTACATTGTTTTTCTCTTGCTTCCCCCTTAAAACATGCATCGCTCATGCAAGCTGTTGATCTTCATCCTCTGCCTCCATATCGGATCCTTCATAATCCTCATGATCAAGGATTAAAGTATCGGTATCGGTTGTTGTATCGGTCAACTAAATTTAAGATACGTATCAGATGGTATCGTATCGTATCAGAGATACGCTACGATATGCTAAAGATCAAGGGTTAAAGTATTGGAATTGGTCGGCTAAATTTAAGACACGTACCAGAGGGGTATCGTATCGTATCGGAGATACTTTGAACCATGCTCATGATCCCTTAGATTCTCAACCAATTTATCTTCATCTTCAACAGCTTGTTTTGCTTTATCTCTACTTCCCCTTAAGTGCTTCCTCATTGCTTTGCTTACTTCATCTGGGCACTTTGTACACTTGGCAACATTAGAAAACCCTCCTGCCAAATGTTGTTTATGTCTGGTAATTTCACCTCCTAGGTGGATGGTATCACAGTAGCTGCATTTTATCCACAACCTATTATGTTGTACTTTCTCGGCTGTAGCCCATCCAATATCCATAAGTCGTCCTTTATGCGCCATCTTCCTACAAAGATACATAATAAAACTTAATACGCATATTTATTGATTTAGTAAATAATAACATTTTTTTTTTTAAACTAAAACGAAATGAAAAAAAAAAAAAAAAAAAAAAAGACTTTTTTGTGTTTTTCCTAATTTAGAAAAACTTGAAATACACACTTTTTTCCCAACAAAGTGTGCATATAAGTTCAAATCATGGTCATTGATCTAGTAAATTATAATTTTTTAAAACTAAAATGAACTAGATTTTCTAAAAAAAATAGTCATTTTTAGTATTTTTCTTAATTTTTAATTAATTTTTGGAATTATAAAAAGAAAATACAAACATTTTAGAAGAATATATATATATATATATAGAAGTTGTAGATTAATTTTTTTTAACTAACATATAAAAAATGCATATATTGTGGACCAATAAATTTGAGTAGATCTAAGAAATTAAAAAAAAAAAATGAAACCCTCACTTTTTGGGGGAAAAAGTGTGGGTTTCATTTCAAATAATGAATTATGTGTTTAGTAATTATAACATTATTTTTAAAACTTGAATGAACAAAATTTTCTAAAAAATATTTTTCTTAATTTTTAATTAATTTCGGAATTAAAAAAATACATACTTTTGAGAAAAATCAAATTTTTTTATAGAAGCTGTAGATTACTTGTTTTTACATCACATATAAAAAATTGAAACTTTTTTTACCATTGATTATATATAGATCTAAAAAATTTGAAAAAAAATTAAAACCCTTATTTTCTTTTGAAAAAGTGTGAATCCTTGTAAATCTAGTGTTTTTCTTGTTATTATTATGCACAAAGTGTGATTCTAACAATAAAGAGCTTTAGATTTGTAAAAAAAAAAAAAAGTTGATAATTATAGCCTATAATTGAAAAAAGTGTCTAAATGTAAGAACTTACTATTCAAGTTGATCCTTCTTCAAGAACAAAGACCTTCCTCCACTTGCAACTTGCAATCCACTTGCTTCAAATGTTGTTCACAAGGTTTCATTCAAATGTTGGACTCTAAAGCTTGAATCAAGGGGGAAAGAAGAAGTCATGTTGATTTTTCCTAAAGCAGAAAAAATCCACTTGGATCTAGGGTTTTACTGTATGTGGTGAATCTTCTCATTCTCCTTTTCAGGATTCTCTTGCAACTTCTGTTCCTTGCCATCTGCTTGTGCCAAGTTTATCATAGTAAAATGGAGGAATAGGTGTAGGACAAAAACGATGGAAGAGAAAAGTAATAAAATAGATTGGATGGGACATAGTTGTCATGGCGCCAAGGCGAACGAAGGCGGTGGAGGGTTGTCTAAGCGCTTAGGCGAACAAGGCGACCAATTGTTATTTTTTATTTTTCCTATTTTTCAACATTATTTAGTAAGCTATATATACCTTGTATCATAAAAAATCAAGATTAAGTAACATCAAGTCATTAAAAATCAACATTTAGTCATATTAAATCATAAAAAATTAACATTAAGTCATATTAAGTTATAAAAAATCAAAATTTAGAGAAATGCTCTGGTTCTATAACAAGTTTGACTGGTCAAATGATATTATTTTTATATGAGACTTTTTGTATTAGTTATAATATAAAACCAGCTTTCCAACAAGTCTAAGATTACTTAAATATAAATTATAATGACAAAGTTATGCTCCGGTCAAACTTATTTTTAAGTACGTGAATGCTGTTAAAATCACCTAAATGAAAATAATTTTATGGATATAAAAAAAAAATAAAAAAAATATATTTTTATTTTACCGGACTTTTGGTTTTTAGCAATGTTTTAACATGATAGAATTTATAAAATTTTCATAATTGAGAAAAACTCCAGCATTTAAAAGTTAATAATCGCCCCTATAGCCAAAATCCAATTTTTCTTCTTGGACTGGGAGGTTGACGACTTTTTATCCATTTGGAATTTGATTTTTAAACTATTTTTATTGGATTCAAATAGGGGGTATTTGCTTATTTATGAATAATATCTTAAGTAAATGAAATAAGTGCCAAAACACAAGGCGGTATGCAGTGCAATAAGGCGACTGTCGCCTAGGCCCCAAGCAAACCGCCTGGACGCCTAGGCGACGCCTTGACAACTATGGGATGGGAGAAAAACTCTTTGTTCATATCATTGTTTTTCCCCTAAGAAGACTTATTGGAACAGAATAAACAAAATAAGGAATAGATTACTGAAACTAATGTCCATGGCCGTGAGAGGATTAAATGCCTTGAGTGGTAAAATAGGCAAGAAAATGCACATTCTAAGGCCTTGGGGTTCACTTTACTTGCAGTGACATATGTAACACCAGCATGCCTTAACAGTGATAAAGAATTATGGGTAATTTATAGAACACAAAGAGGAGGTTTAAAGTGCAGCACATGGGAAGGTACTCTTCTGATGAGATATGAAGCAGGAGAAATCCCTTGCGGAAAAGAATTACAAGATATGTACTTTAAAAAGGAGAGATGTAGTGTTCTTAAGGAGATTATCGTTTTTACTTATGTTCAGCCACCATGTTTGATTATTTGATGGAAGATCAATAGATGCCTTTGAATTCATCCTAATGCAGCTCAGGCCTTACTTGTGGCTTGGCTCAACTTTTGAGTATCTTTGACTACTCTTAATCTCAGTTCATCACGTGTCTGTTGATCCTGCTTATCTAATTAACTGCCGATACTTATTTAGCTACACTTTGTCCTTACTTGCAAAACTCCTCTACATGTGGAAATAAAGAAATTTACTATATATAAGGATTTCATTTCTTGAAGCTGGCTGTATCAATTTCGTAACAGCTTTTATTCTTATGGTTTTTTTTTCCCACTACTAGACTACATTTTGCAATGGCAGGTGCACCATTTCAGCTGCTCATGCTTGTTTCCTCGATGAATATCTGGGATCCTTATCTCCTGGAAAATTGGCAGATTTTGTCATATTGTCTAGTGTTTCATGGGATGACTTTGCAACAGAAGCATCAGCATCTGTTGAGGCAACTTATGTTAGTGGTGTACAGGCTTATCCGTGACACCATTTTGGTGCAATCGTGCATATATTGGAGGGATACAATTTGTAAAGAAAACATTCCTGGGCATAGGGAATGGGTACAGGTGATGCAGTTTTGAAATTTAAGTCAAATTTCTCAGTGCCTGCAGTATCCTGTGACAAATGTGCACCATGAACTATGACTGGCTTAAATGAAGAAAATAAGCATGAGTGACACCATCTTACATACAAGTGAGAATGAAATATGTCTATTGCTTTGCCATTCATATATTATTAAGCTGGTCCTTTGTATTATTGCGACTTGCACGATTCTTCGGGGTTGTTCATCCCTGCTTTCCCACAATGAGACTTAGATTTGAGAAGCAAGGAGCTTATTACAGCTCAAATTACTAAACCATGATGCTACTACCAGCTCAAATTACTAAACCATGATGCTACTACCAATTTAGGAGCTATGCAAGTTGCTATGTAAAATGGGATATGTATTAAACTGCTTACTGTGGTAGGGCAGGTGTAGCGGCCATTGCACCTCCCCCAATAATGATTTGTGTTAAAATTTTCATATTTTGAATATGCTCAAAATTTGTGTTAGCTCTATGATCATTTGAGTTTGCTTTTTACTCCGCATTGTTGAGTCTCATTTCCTGATATAATTATGAGTATATGGCAAGGTGTAAAGCTCGCATGGTGTTAAAATTGGTTGACATACTTGTATGCTGACGTGGTGACTAGTGTGAGAACCGTGAGAGGGTAAGGCAGTGAGTTGTCAGTTATAATTGGGCCACATCAAGGATCTAGTTTAAGCCTTTATTTGTTTGCATCTATTATAGATGATTTAACCAGGAACATTTAAGGGTTTTAAGATAAGTAGAACGAAGACGGAGTATTTGATGTGTAATTTTAGTCACACTACGATGGATAATGAAATGGTGAAGATTGAGGAGAGAGAGGTATTGCAAAGTGATCATTTTATATATCACTCTAGATCATAAAGTGATATAGGGCATTATGTTTCAAAGAGGATTAAAATAATAATGGATGAAAGAGAGAGGTGCATCTGGGGTGTTGTGTGACTGAGGTATTCTTTTAAAACTTAAAGAAAACTTATATAGAACAATCGTTATACTGGTTATGATGTACGGGGTAAGATGTTGGGTAGTTAAGAAGTGTCATATAGCTATGTGTAGCAGAGATGATGATGTTGAAATTGACTTATGGCAAAACTAGGAGGATAAAGTAAAGAATGATCATATTAAAGCTGATTTGGGAGTTGCCTCAATTCATGATAAGCTCCAAAAAAGTTGTTTAAGATGATGTAACAATGTTCAACGGAGGTTTGGGGATACATCAGTAAGGTGGAGTGATCTGATTCGGATCAAATGAGCCAAAAGAACTAGGGGCAAGTCTAAAATGACTAAGGGGAAGTAGTGAAGAAAGACATGTATAGTTTAGGTCTTGTCCTAAGTATGACTTGGAATAAATCTGATTGGAGGACAATAATCCATGTAGCTGACTCTAGTTATGTCAAATTTTACTGATTTATTGTGTTGTTTTTTTTCCTCTTTCCCTTTTATTTATATTTTTCTTTTGCTGTCTATGATCGTATCTACGAAGCCAATCCCATTTAATTGGATTAAGGCTAAGTTGTACACTAACTTGAGTATGTCTTATAAAAAAGTCAGATGCAGGGAAACTTTACTAGCAAATTGAGCATTGTTGAAGGGATGTGGTTTCTATGGCTTTTTTTAATTTATTATTTATTATTTATTTACATTTTTTTTTTGGGTATAAGGAAAAGCCCCATGCGCTTAAGGGTGTTCATCTTGAAGTTTGCCTCAAGGGCTTCTAAAGAGCTAATCCATGAACCTGCTAATGTCCAGTGAATTGAACTCTTATTTTACTACATGGTGGCTCGACTATCTCATCACATCATAGTGCCTTGTGATCTTGTATCTCCATTACCAGAGATTTTTCTTTCTTTTTATAATTTTTTCGGTTTATTCGGTGAGCAATAGGTGAGTATGGATCAAGAGGGTGGACCTCGGGCAATGCATACATTATGACCCTCCTCAAACCCCGTAGTGGTGGGAGCTTCATGTACTTGATACGCCCATTTTAGATGTGTTTGGATTAAATTCACATGTATCTTACCATGGTTCAAGTAAAGCGAAATTGGCAATGGGATTGATGTCTTTCAATTCGAATCCTGATCTAGTTGGAATCTGCCAGCTTTATAATGAAAAAAAAAAAAAAAATGTACATTATGCACGAGACTCTCATCACTAATTGTGGGGTCTAAAAGGGATCATAATGTAAGTAGCCTAGCCCCTATTTTAGGGAGAAAACTATTCCCTAACTCAAACCCACAAATATTAGGTCGCCATAGAATAACTTTATTGTTAACCTTAAAATAAGGATCCAAATAATCGACCATTTCAAATCATTTAGCAATATGTCAAAACCCATAAAACCTCCTCAAATGTCAATTTAAGAAAACTGTCACGTTATCCAATATATATATTATTTTTAATTTATAAAATCAAATAATGCTCTTCAGTTGCTCAAACTAGTGTGGAAGAGACGTTATTTGAAGAAGTCAAAATATTTGTTTTTGTTAGAAATAAAAGTCAAAATATTAGCTACTTAATTAAATGAGGACTGTATCAAATAGACTTTGATTAATTATTACAAAACACGTTTTGTTCACCCATAAAACCCTATTGAACAGTGGAAAAGTCCATTTGCTAGGGTTTTGCAGGACGCAGACACACTAACAAGTGCATTAAAAAAAAAAAAAAACAAGAAAATGATATAGAGAGTGATTCAACAAAGCTTAAAAAACTTGAATTCAAGAACTCATTCATGGATAGCATTAGTGATTCTATTGGGTTAGTAATTACTATTTGCTTAGATATTTATTCAAGCCAAGCAAACAAGGATGGATGTTAAGGATTCAATTGTGGTCTTCGAAACTAGGAAAGTCAAAAAAGCTCGGCCAGCCCAAACCTGCCCTATCTTACTCAGGGCATGAGCTGTGTGTTTCAGCTTGTAAGGTGAGTTTTGGCTGGAATTTCAGGACCAATGCTTGGCTGAGCCCGGCTCGGCCATTCCCAAACCCATGTACAGAATAAATAATTATATTATTAAATATAATAAATATTTTATATTATTACATTAACATATAAAATATCATATTTTTTAAAATGAGATTCATTGTCGATACCTTTTTCTAATCATACCATTCATTTCTATCTTTACTTTTTCTTTTTGTAATATGCCCTGTTGGCTTTTAAGGTTTGAGAATGAGCCTTATAAAAAACAAGTTTTGGTAATGAATGGATTAATAATCTCTCTCCTATCCAAATGACAGTATACATGCAGAGACTGATACGGTCAATCAGGTCCAATCTGGGTGAACCCAGCCCAATCAGAGTTGACTCTGGCTGAGATATCCCAGGGTTGGGCTGGGTTTCAAAGGAACCCTTCCCAACCTAGCCTATTGACACACTTAGAAAGTGTATGAGCTTTGCCAAATTGGAAATATATTCAACAAAGCCCAGAAAACTTCCCTGCCCCCTTCAAATTGGAATAAAGAAAACTGAAAAAGAAAAAAAAAAAAAAAAAAAAAAAAAAAAAACATGGAGAGAGTTGGACAACAATATCGATCAACCTATCCTAACAGCTGAATTAAGCAGGAAGGGAAATCCGAAAATGATACATAGATAGAGCCAACCTAAAACAGCTAGCTAAGAGGATTGGTCAAAAGACCACTCCTCAGCTATCCCCTTACAATACAATTCTTCTTCTTTAACAAAAGAAAAAGATAGTCCAAAACAATCATTCACTTGGGCCTACTCCTAGTAACTCTGGCGGTTGGAAGAGGTTGCAGCTCACGGAATTAATTAGGTCTTTTTTCCACTTCGATTTTTGAGAGAAAACATCCAGACGGAACTAATTGATCACAAAAGTTTCATTGGAGGCCAAATTAGGCTTAATCATACATTCCTAACCCTTAGATGAACAATATTATCCGGTTCAGATCAGGAATATGGTTCAAGACAGCCTCGGATGAACTGGACCAAGCCAATATTGCAAAGATTGTAAACCATAAAAGGGTGACAAACTGGTAACTGTTCAAGTTTGGTTGACCTTAAAAGCACCCAAATCAAAACTGACATTTTTTTTTTTCTAAATATCTGATTGAAACTCTTGATCTAATCCAAGGAAAATGCATGGCGACCAATGTGAATATTATTGTAGTCAATGAGTGCAAGATGCCTCAACTCCTATCCACCTGATGGAGCCAAAGGGGAGACGCAGTCCCATGGACCTCATACTCATCCTCTCCTCTCCTCTTTTCTCTCACTGGAATCCTCCAAGAAGGATCCTGTCCAGAGAAAGGTCAAATTAAAGCAAAGAGGAGAGGATGGGTGTGGTGTGTAAGGCGGCTTTCGGGACTTGGGCTTCCTCTCTCTAATTTCTTATTGAAAACCTCTTCAGCAATTGGAGACACAATCCCTCTACACCAGAGGGGACTACAATCTTCCAAAACTTGGGTCTCTCTCTCTCTACCATGGGTCCCATACCCCACAATTCCCCCTCTTTATTTTTTCAACAATACTTTTCAAGTTGACTGGAAAGGATCTCTCTGTCTCTTGTCAATACAAATTGGGCAGGTTCACCTTGACATGAATTATGTTAGTTAATGATTTGGGTCTCTTAGAGAAAAAAAAAAAAAGAGCTGGGTCATTGTCACCGATGTCACTAAACAAATGAATCCGGGTAACATATATATGACAGTGGACTATGCTCATCTTCTTGTTGGCCTGGTTGAGAAGTGTGGTCGTCTCTTTTTGATTGTGTCTTCTATTCTCTTCCAGTTTTGAGGGGTAGTTTTATCCTCCTATTTGATTGTACAAATACTTTTCTTAATTTTTTTCTATTTTAATATACATGATTTTCTAGTGAAAAAAAAAAAAAAATACACACTTACATAAATATTTGTAGACTATTTAATTACATATTTTATATCCAGTAAGATGGTACAAAGTTTTTATGGCTACCCATATTCCAAGCAACTCAATCTATCAAGTTTTGACAATTGGTTTAGACTTCTATGACTGCGACTCTCAATTTTATTGCTTTTTGAAGTCCTTGGCGTAATCCCTTTTCTTCTGATTCCTAGGTGCTCCTTGTGTGATCAAAATCTATGGAAAAACTACAAAACATTTATTATAAGTAATTACTGAAGTCCAACCTTTAAGTTAAAACTTCCATAACATATAATAGTATAGACCCCAGTGAGAAGAAAGCTCATAGTATTCAGTTGGGGCTAAAGGGGAAGGCCAATGATGCAAGGGGTGAGCTAGGATATTAACAAGATATAAATCTAAGATCCATTTATTAATATTACCTGGAATTCTTTACCCTTTATATGTATCATGTGTACCCGTCTTTAGTAAAAAATAAATAAATAAATAAAGCTTGTAAAATTTATATTTTTTTCATTTGATTTTGACATTTATCTCATAAGTTATGGTGATGATTTTGGCTTTAGCTTCATGTATCTTGCTCCCATATAGTAAGAAAAGGTCAAAAGTTGTACTAAGAAAAGGTCAAAATTAAGTTACCAAAAAAGACTTCACTTCCTTAAAAACTTAAAAATAATCACGTATGTGTTGTTATTGAAAAAAATGCAAAACCTAAACTACTTTAATCTCCTAGAAAAATTAACCACTGTAGACAAATCACAAAAATTGAACAGGGACTCCTTGGTTATGGATCAGAAAGACCTAAATTAATGGCTGTTCACAATCATAGATAGCACATTGTATGAATTAATTCATGAATGTGAGTAGTTAAAAAATCAGTAATAAGATGTATTTCTTATTTATTTCAATAAAAAAAAAAAAAATGTTTCGAGTGAAGTGTGATATTTTACAACTGAACAGTCCTGCAGGTTTATGGCTGTGGAAAAAAGTTTCCATTTGCCAACTGATTAAGTTGGCCAAGCATAGCTCTTTCGTTTGATATTGAATCTTCAATGGGGAAGCTAGGGAACTACTTATCAATTTTATCGTTAAAGATAAATAAGGGAAAAGGTTGGGCATACTGTCTGGCCGTCTAACATGTGTCATCCTCTCTTCTCTCCCTTTGAGAAGAGCCCCTTGTCCTCATGTGTCCAACCCTATGATTGGTGCATACCGTTAATTTATCAAAAGCTGACAGCATGCCCAACCCTCTCTCGATAAATAAATACGAAAAAAAGATTCTTCTATTTTTCGTGATTAAATGATTATCATCAAGAATTTATATTGGCCACTTGGTGGGTTGATTTGGTCGTTTTGATAGTTGGAGAATCTATTCGCTATAATAGTAATTAGTCAAATTTACCGGCGTATTTGGTGTAGTGGTCATTAGTCCTTTTTATTTGAACAATCTGAATTTTTGAAAGGCTTCATTTGTTTTGGTGCAAAATAAATAGAAAATTAAATTTTAACAAAAAGTTCAAAATTTCCACCGTTTGCTTTTAGATTTATTAAATTTTCATGGAAAAGTTTACAGGGGTATCACATATTTCCAGATTTTTTCTAGGCAAATTGTTGATACATTATTTGACTTATCTTGGAGGCACAATTTATTGCTTTTGGGTGATCATATATGTATTATGGGACTCATCTCTCTCTCTCTCTCTCTCTCTCTCTCTCTATATATATATATATATATATATGATAGGGGTTATATAATTCAATTTAGTTATGATGGCATTTTATGTAAATTTTAAAATATTTTATCATGTAAAATAAATGGCAATTAAGTATTGAAAAATCTTGTAACTACATTTTACATCATATTTTACTGCTTACAAACAATCTTTAGAAAAAAATTTCAACATGTAAAAAAGTACTTGTAAAAAATTTCATAGTACAAATTTAATTTCAATTTATTTTTACATATAATATTTTACATGGAAACAAATGAAGTGAAAACATATAATCTCTCTCTTTTTCTTTTTAATCAAATTTTGAACTGTAATTTTAGCATACATGTGTAAAAGATGATGTAGTTGGCATGCGTAAAAATTTGGGAAAACGACCTGATTACCCATTATTGGGTTTTCCATTACAAAATTACCCAAGATGGGTTTGAGTTTACAAAAATACTCAATTTTGGGATTGGGTTTACAAAACTGCCGAATACAGTTCTCCGCCCTCAATCATCTCTGTTGTTTTACCATTTTACCAATTACTTTTCCCTTTTCTTTCGATTATTTTTCTTTTAACATTGTGATGGATCTGTTTTAGCTAGGGGGGGGGGTGAGGATAATTGTAATGCCCCAATCTCATTAACCTTGCACAATATTGTTCTCTTTGGCCCATGGGGTTCAAGACTTTAAAACACGTTGTGCCATGTTAAGGAGGCTAGAGGTTATTAACTAGTCCAAGAATCTCTCCTTAGGCTATGTGGGACTAAAGTTTGCACACCCTCACCGATCTTCCAGGGCTCCTGGTACTTTCCATATTCTTAGTGGGGACACCTCACCGATCTCCCAGGCAAGTCTAGTACTTGCCGGTATTCTTGAGTCTCACAATGACAATGACAAAATCAACCACGTCCCACTCCTTTCTTTTCTTCTTCCTGCAACCCCATCACCACCACCACCATGCCTCCACACCCCCACCCATTCTATCGCAACGCCCGCTAACCGCAGCCCCACTATGCCCTCCACCATCGACACCTGTAGCCAGTCCATTCTGCAACATAAGAGGAGAGAGGGATGGGACAGAGAGGACTCTGCCGTGCAAGAGGAGGGGGATGAGAGGTATGGAGAATTGGAACCTAATCAGCGATTCCATAGGGCTGAGATTACGATGTTTTGAACCGTTGATTATTACATTAGAGTAATAGTTAGATCCCAATTCAAACCCGATGCTGATTTCAGAGTGTCGTGGATATTGGCAACGACGATCTTCAAAGACAACGAACAGCAAGCACAACAATCACAAAAGCTTCATAATAACCATTTGATGGTAGAGATAGGGAAGCTGGCAAAACCTATTTCAATGGAGTTTTTGATTTGATGGCGGAACTCAGGCCGGAGATACAGGGCTAATAGAGAAAATTAGGCATAAAAATGTCAAAATAGAAAGGAGGATGAAAGCGATTCATTGTTTTGGGTAATTTTGTAAACCCAAACCTAATATTGTATATATTTATTAACTGAAACAATAAATGGATAATTTTGTAAAAGGAAACCCAAAAGTGGGTAATCATGTAATTTTCCCTAAAAATTTTAACACCAACCAAGCTGCCACATGATAGGTAGAATGCCATTTCATTACATGCATGCAATTGAGGAACCCATTTTTTTTATTTAACTCTCTCTCTCTCTCTCTCTCTCTCTCTCTCTCTCTCTCTCTCTCTCTCTCCACGCCCACCTAATTTTCCCTCCACACTCTCTTCAATTTATATACTAGGTAAGCATGCATAATCAATTTTAAAGTCATTACATCTTATAAATAATTGAATTTATAAACATATACATGTTATTTTTCATTAATTTTTATTTTTATTCCTTTTATAAGTTAATTATTCTCATTGCTTTCAATGCATCTCATAGGTTTCTGCTAGATATATACTACCGACCTCCAATTATTTATCGATCTGGGACAAATAGAACTATTAGATTATGTGGATCCTTTTCCCTGTATATTTTCATTAGCATGTGCGGGGAAAAGCTCCTATATAAAAGTTGTCGAAGAAAAATACAGTGTTCAAGAAATTAGAAATAAAAAGCAAAGGATTTTTCATTTATTTTTTCCTCTTCTAATTAAAAAATAAAAAATTCTCTGAATCTTTAGCCAAGAAAAAATTGGATTGTTTTTCTTCTGTTGATATTGATATTATTTCAAATAGTAAAACAAATTACTTTATTTGAAAGAAAAAGCAAAGAATTTCTCAATTTATTTTTCCTCATGTAATTAAAAATAAAAAATATATATCTTCTCTACCTCCCCAAAAAAGAAAAGAAGCTATTGATTTAAAAAATTAAACAGTTCAACTTCTAACAATGCTATTATACAAGATATACATGGTGCAGAATGGGTAGGTAGACAATTTGTATAATTATATCACAATTAAAAGCTCCGCTTGCATTTTTTGTTGCCGGTCAATGGCCTAGATAAAGGATGAGGGTTGATGCATCAAGTCGGCATCCAGCATATTGTAAAAATTCTATCCACCTTTTAGCAGAAATCCTAGAGTTTTACATTTTTTTTATGTTAAGCTTGGGTGTGCTGTACTATAACATGGTTATGGTGGATAGTGAGGAAAGGTTAATCAGAGTTTTCCTTGTAAGCAACTCACCACTTCGATCGATGCCTGGTAGTAAGGGTTTTCACAACAGAAAAGCACAGTATTATGTTAGAATTTTGGACTATAGAATCTTTAATGACAAGATTTCAGAATTGATAGATGTAATGAGACAAAGAAGAATTAACATGTATACAAAAGGATTAGGTGAAAAGCCAAGAATCTAAGTAATTAGTGGCTATAAACATTGATGTATTTGGAACAAAAATAAAAGAAATGAGATAGGGATATTAGTATATAAATATTTAAAAAGAATTAGTGATAGGATAATATCCATATCAAGCGCATATGTTAGGAAAAGAGTTAACCAATATAATAGTGCTTACATTCCGGAAATAGGATTAGATCAAAAGAATAAGAAATGATTTTGGAACACATGAATAGACCAAGAAATTAATCAAAGAGAAAACATTATTATATGAGCAAATCTAAATGGACATGCATGTTGAAATATATATTTTAGAAGATATATGGTTTTAGAGATAGGAATGAGGAGAAGACTTCAATCTTATATTTTGTTGCCGCTTCTAATTTATCAATATATAGCAAACACATGTTTATAAAAAGAAACATCTAATAACCTTTATAAATGAAAAAAAATAATTATAAAATAAATTTCTTTTTAGCTAGAAAGGACAAACTGGCTATGTTTCAAGTCTGGTTGACCTCATAAAATTGTCATTATTTTAACTCTCTGATTGAAACCCTACACCTAACCAAGAAAATACTTGTCGACCGATGTGGATATTATTGTAGTCAATGAGTGGATGATGCCTCAGCTCCTATTAGCTGCTTTAGAAGCACCTCCCCCAGATGGAACCAAAGGGGAGACGCAGTCGTATGGGCCTCATACCCACCCTCTCCTCTCTTTGCTCTCACTGGAATCCTCCAGGAAGGATCCTCGCCAGAGATAGTTCAAGTAAGATCAATGTGGAGAGGATGGGTGTGGTTTGTAAGGCCCTCTTGGAGGACTTCTTCTCCCTCTTTGTAATTTCTTATTGAAAACCTCTTCAGTAATTGGAGAGATGCCACACCCACATTCCCACTACACCCAAAGCAGGGACTATAGGCTTCCAAAATTGGGTTTTTTTATTTATTTATTTTTTCTTCTAAATATCAGCAAATGTATATTAAAGAATATGAAATTTACAGGTTTAACCTCTAGGCATTCTTGTCAAGTAATTACGTGACCAACAAATCATATATCTTAAGTTTCACTTTTGGCATTGCCATCAATAAAACAAAGGATTACACTAATTTGCTTTAAGGATCTATCATCGGTATAGCAGAAACCTCAAGCAAAAGCCAAATAGCTACACATATACACAAAACTGGTCTTTCTCTCTCTCTCTCTCTCTCTCTCTCATATGCATAATACCGGTAATTTGTGTGACTCTAGAGTTGTAGTTTGGTGCATTAAAAAGAAATCAATTCCATAGTGCTTCAGTAAAAAATGGATTTTCTTTCTAAGCTAATTGGACAATATTCAGTGGAGAATTCAACATTGCTTCAGAGAAGTGAATGTTGTGATTGACAATCTGGCGAATCATGCGGCGGCTAATAGAATCTCAAAGTATGGGATAGACAACCACGATTCACACATGAAGAGATAGAATGGGATACAATAGGGAAACTGAGATTTCGATTTTTATAAGGTTTTTTTTTTTTTTTTTTTTGAAGACTAAGTCTTTTCATTAGTCTTGGCTTCCTTTTCTGATGGCATTTACGAAGGTGGATTAGGGAGCTGAGTTTTATTTAGTCTTTATTTATTCTTTCTTGTATGGTTTCAAACCTTGATTTTTTTTTTTTTTTTTTAAACATATTCTTACTGACCTTAAAAAAAAAAAAAAAGATTTGAATCACTGTCACGGTTATCACATCAGCAAACGAGCCTGGATGGGTTCAAATGATAGAGAATTCTATACTTTTTTTATTATTAAATAATAATTTTTATTAAAAATAAATAAATAAATGAAAATAATGACATGCTTACCTGAAAATTCCCACAGTGAGATGGATATGTTACCCTCTATATCATGTGTATATATCCACTTGGTATGACACGTTCCCCTCCCTAGGATATTAAAATCTGCCACATGGCAAGGGCTCATGGCCTTATAAAATTGATATTCTATCTTTTGATTTTAAAATTTATGTCACATGTATCATGCTCCCATATCTCATGTATATTCTATGAAAAGGTCAAAAGTTGTACTAAGAAAAGGTCAAAACAAGCTTATAATAAAAGTCTTCACTTGGTTAAAAGTTAAAAATAATCCCGTATCAGTTATTGCAAAAGTCAAAACCTAAACAACTTAATCTCCAAAAGTGGAATCCCAGTTGCCAACTTGTTGGGTTAATACTGAAGACGTGGATTCATAGCCACCAAGACTTCCTCCACTTCCTATGATTAAATGGTTGCCGTCACGATTCTATATTGGCCACTTGGTGGGTTGATTTGGTCACTTTGGTGGTTGGACAGATAATATATTCTATTTAGTCTTTTCTATTTTAACATTCTGAACTTTAGAAAGGCTTCATTTTTTTTTAATGCAAAATAATCAGAAAATTTAATTTTTATCAATTTTTTCACAGCTTGTTTTTAAATTTATAATATTTTTCATAGTAAAAATTTAATGGGGTATCATATATATTCAGACTTTCTTTTGCAAATTTTAAGCATAATTTGACAGAAAATCCTCCCTTGTAAAATTTTCAATATCCATGCAGTATGTACCATTTGTTGTGTTGGATGGATCATATATGTCTATTTATTTGTGGGACTCATTTATATAAATATAAATATATATATATATATATATATTTATTTTTTTTGTTTGAGTCTATATATGGTTCTCATAACATACGACAGGAGTTATATAATCCAAATTTAGTTGTAATGATATTTTGTGTAAATTTTAAATGATTTTACTAGTAAAGTAAAATGGTAAATAAGTATTTTAAAATATGATAATTATATTTTACATCATATTTTAATTCTAACAAACGGATATTAGAAATATTTTCAACATGTAAACAAATATTTGTAATTTTTTTTTTCAAATACAAATTTTGAAATTTTTTACATGTAATATTTCACACACAAACAAATGAAGTGAAACTATATAATCCCTCTCTCTTTGATCAATTTTGGAACTTTAATTTTGGCATGAATGAGTAAAGGATGATTGAAGTAGTTGACACACATGCAAATTTTTAACACCAACCAAGCTTCCACATTGTAAGTTAGTGTCATTTCATATTTTATTTTATTAGTCAAATGGTAGAATGCCATTCCATTACATGCAATGGAGGAACCACATGTATATTCTATAGACATCCATTTTTAGTAAAAAAAAAAAATTGTATTCCTAATGTAGAGTGAAAATAAATTATTAATTTCAGCAAGATATTGAATTTCAATCTGATATCATGTTTTTTGCATAGCGGCTTCTGGGAAACAAATAATGAAAGATATGATGAAGAAAATTTCTTGAATGGTTTTAATTACATTCATTTTGTAGTACTGGTTCCTAACTAATTTATTAGTTGAGAAGTACAGAAGAAGTTGTTATCTTTTAGAATTGAAGTAAATTTCAACCTTCTACCAAAAAATAAATAAATAAATTTCAAACCTTTTTAATAGAGTTGAACTCTTTATTCAACTTGTCTATATGGTGAGTAACTCTAATATCAAAACATAATTAAAAGTGGGTTAGTTAAAATTGGTAATCGGAATAATCACAAAGTGATAATTTTAGGTACGTAGTTTCAATCATAAACAATGAAGGATAAACAAAAGATTTTGTACAAAGAATTTGAGAAAGGTAAATGAAGTGTATAGGTGTGTCTACAATGTTGTGTAATCGACATATTTATTTGTTAACTTAAAAAAAAAAAAAGAAAAAAAAAAGATCAACATATTTATTGAAAACTAAAAAACAATTTTTTTATAGGATAGTTATATAATCAAGAATGATATATGTAGCTGTAGGGGTGTCAACCAGTCGGCCTGGTCCGGTTTCGGTCAGGCTTAATCAGACTCGAAGACTTTCAAAGGCTACACTGTGTTCACCCATTTAACTAATCGGGCTTAGTTATTGAGGGCATGGTACACTTGATATTCGGTCGGTCGGCCTCGGGCTATAATCGGGCTTTAGTAGGGCCTTAACCGGGCTACGAACATGTTTAATATTAAACGGACTTTAATCGGTTTTTAAATGGACCCTCTTTAAAGTGTACTCTTATATTCCGGCCCACTCATGCAAGTCCAAAAAAATGACAATAAATCAATAAATGATACCAAATATAACTATTATTTAAAATGTAAAAATGTCTTTACTTTTTAGTTTTTACTCGTTAATTTGGGGGGTAAAATAGGTATTCTACAATCATTAAAGGGTCGGGCCAAGCCGGTGCACAAGAGGCCGGTCTCGGTCGGGCACCCGACGGTCTAAGTAGCAAAACCGAGATCGACCATTTATAAATGGGCTGGGCTCAAGCCCGACACGTTTAATAAACGGTCCAGGCTGGGCCGATCTATAAATGGTCGGTCCTGGTCAATTTAGTCGGGTCGGGCCACGAATTGACACCCCTATGTAGCTGAATGTTGGTGGCGAATGAAGAAACAATATATAAATATGCTGAGTGTAGTTTGGATAAAGATTATGAGATGGATGAATGGTAAAACTAGAAGAAAAAACAAAAAAGAATGAACAAATTAGGCTAGTTTAGGAGTACTTATTTATTTATTTTTACTAAAAATCATCAAAGTATATATAATACTAATAAAAAAAAAGGGTAATTTACAGCGCCACCCCCTGGAGAATGCTAATATTATAGGAACACCCCTTCTCTTTCACCAAATTAGACTCAGACCCCCTATCGCCAGTCACTGTTAGAGAATATACCTCAAATGCTGACATCAGCAGGTCCTTTTTTTTTTTAAATACCATTTTACCCTTAAAAATTGTAAAGTACCAAAATTACCCTCTATTAGTAATCTTACCCTTAAAAATTGTAAAGTACCAAGATAATGAGCAGAGAGAAATCAACGGCTTCACAACCAGTGCTTCCCATGGAAGCCAAAGATCGTGCTCTCTCTCCTTTCTGCACTAACGGACATCTTACAGTGACCCAACGGCACCATCAACTGTCGTTACACGACTTCGTGGACCTAAAGGCCAAAGCCAGAGATAAACCCATTAACGGCGTCAAAACCTCCGATGTAACCATCGACACCACCCGAAACCTATGGTTTCACCTCTATACACCCACTGACACAACCCCCATAGGCGGTGACGGTACCCTTCCCGTCATCGTCTACTTTCACGGCGAAGGCTTCGCCTTCTTCAGCCCCAACTCCCTTTTCTACCATGATGTCTGCCACAGACTCGCCTGCAATATTCCTGTCGTTGTCATCTCTGTCAACTATTGACTCTCTCCGGAGCACCACTTTCCCTCACTGTACGATGATGGCTTTGATACTCTCAAGTTCCTCAACGATGCAAAATTCCCCAATTTTACAACGTATGCCGATCTCTCTCAGTGCTTTCTCATCAGCGATAGTGCCAGAGCCAACCTTGCTCACCACTTGGCTTGCAGGATCGGAGAAACAGAGTTCTGAAACATGAGGGTGATCCGACAGATATCGGTACAACCCTTCTTTGACGACAAAGAGAGGAAGGCGTTGGAGATCCGTCTGGGGAAGGGACAAATGGTGTCGATGCCAAGAACGGATTGAGTATGGAGGGCGTTCGTGTTGGAAGGGGAGAATAGAGACCACGAAGCAGTGAACATGACGGGGCCGAGGGGTGTGGATATCCATCTTCTCTAAATGGAAGGTTTCCATCCACTGTCTCTAATCTCTCTCTCTCTCTCTTTCTCTGAAATTAACATCATAGATGAGACCGACCAGACCTTCTCCGTTGCTTTGCTTCCATTCCGTTTCTTAAACTTGGATTCTATTTAGCCCTAGTCTTTTACTCATAAGGTATTACAAAAAAAAAAAAAAATCCTTACTCGTAAGGGCTAAATAGTCATTTCATAGCATCATTTAACAGAAACTGACAACAGGGGGTCTGAGTCTAATTTGGTGAAAGAGAAGGGGTGTTCCTATAATATTGCCATTCTCCAAGGGGTGGCACTATAAATTACCCTAAAAAAATGGTACAAATTATAAATCTAGGTATCCCTAGACCGAAACGAAATAGGAACTATAAGAATATCATTTGAACCTTTGAGGTGGCACAAATATGTTCAATGGAAACCTTTGAATCGAGCTGATTAGACAAAGAAGATCGAAGATTTAATGTTTCGTACACATGCAGTGGCATGAAGTTCCACGCATTAACAATGCAAATAACCACCCTTGGAATCAAAGAACCATAGCTGGAGGCAGTCTTGCTGTTATCTTTTTCTTTCTAAAAATTTAATGTGTTTGACTTTCTATTTAGATTTTTTTTGGCTAAAGGTTAGCAAAGTATATATATATATATATATATATATTTATATATTTACAAAAGACCCTTTAGATCTCTGTTCCACCTTTGGCATGGTCATCAACAGAATAAAAATACTGAAGTTAAAAAAATAGAACAAATTATATTAAACGAAATCTTAGCCTATGCTGGGAATCTCACTCTAGATCAAATGTGATGAATGTGAGAGCCATATCCCAAGTAGTTGAAGTTCTTGATGCAGCTGCATTCTTTGCCAACTTGTCAGCCACCATGTTTATTTCTTTGTAGCAATGGGAGATCATCCAAGAAATGTTATCCAAGTATCCTTTGTAAGACCACCACTGTTGCTGATAGCACCAAGGAATGACTTGATTTTGGTAATATATTAGGTTTGCAATAGCAAGACCTATTACATAATCACTTAGAAACTGATGATAGGAACTGAAGCTTCTCTATTCTCTATCTTTGTACTATATTTTCTTTCTTTTTAATATAATTTTTAGATCTTCTAGCAAAATAAAGAGATAGGAACTGAAGCTTCCTTTCAATGTTTATGAGTTTTATTTTGATTGCTTTGATGGAAACCTAATATGCTAGGTGGGATTCTACTCAGTATTCCAGCTAATTAAGCATAATAAATGAAAAGTGTAGAATAAGGATAGTGTGCACTATCAACCCTTTTCTTCGATTGTAGTTTTACTTCCCTGATTTAGAAGGACATGTATTCTATGCATGTGTAAACAAGATGGAAGGCCTCCCAATAGAATAGTTGGTGCTGCTATCCGGGTCTGGTATAGGAGGAAATGGTAACATTGGATCTGTTGTGAAATTAGCCTTTCGCTCAACCATTTACCATATTTGGGTAGAGAGGAATTTTAGAATTTTTCAAAAATAAAGTTAGATCAGAGACGGTATAAGGAACCTAGTTCTTGCTTATGTGGGGTTAGGTGATGAGCTTTCGGTCCTTGCTATGGAGTAGCTAGCCATTCAAAGAGGATTGTAACTTTGTGTTAATAAATTGAGGTTTCCATTAGATCGGATTCCATGCTGGCCATTGATATGTTAAGTGGGAAATCGAAGGTCCTTGGAATATGCAGGTTTCGAAGGGTAAAATTCTGCACCTGTCTTCTGTGCTTGAGAGCAAAATTTAAGGATGCTCGGAAGGAACAAAATCAACTTGTGGATTATCTAGCTTCCTTACCATCTTCAATGATTGGGATTAATTGGGTCCCTCCTAAAGCCCTAGTGATCTCAAATTCTCAATGATCTTGTCAGGAGGGATGCGGCTTTTAGAGACTTATTTTCGGTTGTAATCCATGTGAGATGCTCATTCTTTTAGGTTTTTTCCATTTGTTTGGTGAGTCCTGCCTAGTCTAGGAACCTCTTCCCCCCTCTTATGTGGGTTCTTAGAGGTTGCTTTCTTGTGTATATTTTATTCTCTTCATTCTTTTTTCATACACCATTATTACCAATAAAACAAATCCTAATTTTTATTTGGGCAAGAGAAAATTGTTTGTTTGCTTAATCATTGCACCAGCGTACAAGACCAACATGCGAGCTAATGGGAGGCCTTGTGGATGCATCTTGGCAGGGGACAATGTGGTCTTTCCCCGTCCTCCTACGTTAAGGCATAAAACCATGTAAGGGGGCATGATTTTTTTCTCCTTTTTATTTTTTAGTAAGTCACTATCGACCCTAATCGATTCTTTCAAAACTTATTTATTACTAAGGATTATATATTAAAACTTAGTAAAATACCATGTAATAGGTATGCATGAGATTATGCTACCAAAAAAAAAAAAATGTATGAAATTATTTGCCCTGCAATATGAACTAAATTAACTCTTGCAAGGGAATAAGCTTCTAGCTTAGTGGGAGGGAGCTAGATAATTAAATCTAACGTAAATCCAAGATTGACCTTTCGATCTCAATTTCTTTAATATAATAATAATAATTTAGTAATTAATGGAGCCCTATGGACCCTTTGCTGACTTCCTGTGGGTATTGCTCTAGGCTCATGAGTCCTTTGTCCGGCTCATTGTGATTCTTTATCTGGTCCAGTGTGGGCCTTACGAAAAATAATGGACACCCTCTGCGAATGACTTAGCCAACACAACATTTGTGACTTGTGAGTGGGGTTGGGATTTGGGAGCCCCCATTTTAGGTAACCTCAACCAATCACCAAACATTTTCTACACGTCATGAGCCCAGTCTGATAAGATGGCTGATGTTAATTGCGATTATTTAATGCTGTAAGACTATTTGACTAATGAGTTTCACAAAAGAAATAAGCAAATTTTACCGGATTTTTTTATTTGAGATAAACATCCTGCCAGCTTAGGGAAACTTAGTCCTTAGTTTATACTTAATCCTTAGTTTAACACATATCATAAAATAAGATTTCAATATATTATTTCATGTTACACAAATCAAACACGTTAAATAGCCAATTAAACAACTACGATAGATCTGACTTAGTTGGGAGGATCAATTACATCATCTAATAAATACACATGCAGGAGAAGGTTTTTATTTTATTTATTTATTTATTTATTTATTTTCTTAACAGGTGTACATGATACATATCCAAAGCAACACCCGCATTTCAATATAGTTTGAAAAACTAAGTTTTCTGAGTCCAGTCTAGTCGAATCAAAATTTTGCAATGCCTGTGGAAAAGTGATATAAACTTAATCAGGTAAAATATATATATATATATATATAACAAGACTCAATCATGAAACATTTGAGTCAAATAAGACTAGGTCTTTTCACCCAAGTTACTATAAACTCAATGAATCTAATTGTTATTCAAAATACTAACAAATCAGTTCATTATTTCAGTTGTTCATTTTTATTATTAATATTTTTATAATGATATAAATTCAAAATTCAAATGATATAATATTTTTTTATATTTTTTATGAATTTTTTATATTAAATATATATATATATATATATATATATATATAAAATGACTTACCCTGATTAGATTTACTAGATCAAAATCATCCAATTGTTTTGAAAGGAGTCAAAAAACTTGGCTTCCCAACTACTTTTTAACTATTTTGATATTTGGGTTTTATGAAAATCTTATTCTAACCTAACCCAAAACAACCAATTGTTGCAATTTGGTTTTATTAGGCAATGTTGGAGATTAACATTAATTAATAAAAGGGAAAAGACAAGATTGTTACTTGGTCTAAGATATGCCACAAGGGATTATTACTTCACAAACTATTATTTTGAAGAACACTGTAGATTTGTAAAGTGGCTGTATCCATGTCCCTTACACTTTTCACAAGCTATTATTCTACATATCCATTTCCTCGCCGACTTGGTTGACCACCGACTTTATTACAAGAAAACAAACCAAGACTTACCAAGTCAAGGCACCCATGATAGCATAATCCACCCTTCTTTGTATATAACCAAACCTTCTTCCTCCCTTCACCACCCAAAACTTTGAAAAACCCAACTCTTACCTTCCAAATCTTCTCAATCTTATGGGTAATGCACTTCCTTCTTGTTTTACTTCAAAACAAGAGCCATGGGTGAAGCTAGTTTTTTGGGAAGGAACAACTAAGATTCTCACCGGAGACCGGCTCGCCGGCGAGGTCATGTTTGAGTATCCAGACAGGTTGGTCTGTCATTCTGGTTCTTTCTACATAGGTCACCCAATACCGGCGTTAGCCATCGGAGACGAATTGATAAAAGGCGAAACGTATTTCGTTCTTCCAATTGATCGGTTTGCTTCCAAGATGTTCTCTGCTTCATCACTTGCTTCATTTGATTCAAGTCCTAAGCCTGCACCCATCAACTTTCGTAACTGTCCACTTCAATATATTAAGGGAGCTAATGGAAGAGTATTGATAAGGGTGAGCCCAGAATTTATATTGAAAATTCTGTTAAGAGGGAAAGATAATCAAGGTTGTAATAGCCCTACAAGTAGCTTCCTTTGTAGTACACCAGAGTTGCAGAAACATTATGAACAGTTGGTTGGATCTAGAGAGCAGACATGGTCACCTCGGCTTGATACTATTTCTGAGTTTAGGAAGAGTTGTAATACTACTACGTGCTCGCCAATTAGGCTCTTTGGATTGAAGGAAAAATCAGAAGAGCTTGAAGGGGGTAGTTAACTGATCTTCATGGGTAATTGATAAGGTAAAATTTAGTTTAATTGTTAAGGATGACACTGAACGTATGTTCTGATAACTGTAATTATTATCTTCTTTTTTTTTTGGGGGGGGGGAGAGGTGGAAGTAATTATTTTGTTGCTTTTGTTATGAGGTGTACAAATTAGGGTTTTAATCAATAGAACTGTGGATGGAAAGCAAACGCTTATCGTGTATCTTGTTCCGCGTGTGGCTTTAGGATCACTCAATTGGGTGATTCATCTATGGTGAAGAAAAACTTTATCCAATTATGAATCATTCAACGTATTAGAGTCAATGGTACGTACCAATATTGAAGTTCAGGTTCTCTGGTTATGTTGATTTCCAAAGACTGGAATCCAATACTAGACCTCATTATGATGATTAGGTGGGGGAAGTTTCTTTTCTTCTTCCTACCAAAAAAAAAAAAATCTCGCCTTCTCTACTTGTTAATTTCTCTTTTTAAGGGCCATAGATGCTCTGATTCTTATTTCTGTTTTTCTAAGTTTAGTTTCTGAAGCTGTTTGATGGTTTTGGATTGAACCTATGGATTCTTCTTTAAAACATTCATTTTCTTGGTGGATTTTCTACTATTATGAATATTACTATGCTTATATGTTCGTAGACTTGAATTAGTTGGTAGTTTTTCCATGAAATCATACACTAAATTGATTTTGGTATGGAATAATAAATGGGGCAGGACGGTTCTGGGATGGGATTCCCAATAGTATTAGTATCAAAAAATCGATTAGGTAACAAATGGAACCAGAACCCCAACAAAGTTTCAAAGTGTGTATTTCATGTTCATATATTCAAGTTTTATGGCTATAGTTTGATATATTCGAGTAGTTTTTTTTTTTTTTTTTTTGGAGGTTTCAGTTGATGGACCTTTAGTTTTGTTACTATAAACTTGTTTGATAATGATACTAAAACTATATTCGGGCTTATTTATTTGGTCATCATAAATTCTTAGTTGTTATTTTGAAAATCTTACATATTATCTTAGAGAGTTTGAACAATTAAAACCACTCTACCAAAAAAAAAAAAGTAGTAAATCCAAAATGTCCATTATGGTTTTCTATTCTCATTTGTGTTGTAAAGCAAGGGGCATCTTAAATCTCATGACAATGAAGAGTTCTGCAACACTAATAATGAAATCTTCTTGCTATGAACCACTGAAGTTCTTCTCCCTATCTACCATGCCTAGAATCATTTTAGGAACCAATATTGTCCCATCCCATTAATAATCGGGGCCAAGACCTTGGTTTAGTCCGGTTGACTAAATGAGATGGTATAGAAATTGACACATTTGGTACCTGCATAGACCCATCCGAATATTGGGAACAGTCCCAATTGAGATCATTAATTGCCACAGCTATGACAACTTAGGCCTTGTTTGATGACACTCCAAATTCTTGATTCCATTGATTTCTATTCTACGGGAATAAAATAGGAGTGGAATTCTGTTCGGCAAATCTGATCTGATTTTATGCTCCCATAGAACAAATTGCCCCAAATGCCCTCCATAATTAGCGACATTCTTTTTGTCCCGAAACAACCCAAATTAGAACAAATCCCTACGATCCGATTAATATTTCTATGCCTGACTGGTCAACCTCTTCAATTTCTTATTCTTCTTCTGCTTTACCAGCTCAACTAGTTAATCTACCACCCAACTCGGTAGCTCGTTTATTATTTGATTTCTCACTCCTTCGATGAGCAACAACTTCATTGATCAAGCCCATTAATCACAAATTAACGAGGTCGGTTACATGGATCCATGGATCCAAACAAAACAAAGTAGGTAAAAGTTGAGGTCTAAGCAAAAAAGGTGGATGAAGACATGAGAAATAAAGAAAAAAAAAAAAAAAAAGATGAGAAATGAAAATGATAAATCCATAAGGGAGATGAAGAATGCAAGATGATAAATAAAGATGAAAATATGAGGGTATGAGGGTATGCGAAAAGAGGACATCTCGATTGTAATACTCAGTTGATGATAAAAGAAGCAGCAAAATACTGATTGGGAAGGTGAGTTTTTGCACACACAAATGATTGACAACACCCAAAATACCTATACTTCTACTGCGTTGGGCTTGAAACGGTCTCAGTCAGAGGGAGTAGAATTCCAACACTAGACAAATTGGAGAGAGTGAGCAGGAAGGGTGATGGTGGGATTGTGTTACTATGCTTCTAGTGAAGCTGTATGAAGCAGTACTGGTGGTGTTTAAATCTATACAATGGCATTTTCAAAATTATTTGGTGTAGAAACAGAATTGATTCCTACATACCAAACGCTTTCTGATCTTTTTTTGTTCTGGAATCAATACCAATATTGTAACCAAACACCAATCCAACGATCAAAAATCATGGAATCAAGAAAAATTAAGTCCACCTAAAATTAGCAGAATGAGATTGGGATGGTTTTTTTCGATAATAATCAGTAAAATGGAATTAAAAGAGAAAAATATAATACAAGATTAATGTCCAGGCATTCTTTGACGGCACACATACAATCAAAATTATTTTTAACCCCACACCTTTGGCAGAATGAGATTGGGATGATTTTTTTTTTCCTAAAAGGTAATTTTATTGAGAAGAAATCAAAGAAAATTACATCAAAATAAGAAGATTGGACATGGCTGAAACTGCTAGAGCAACTTGCAAACTCCACCTTCGGTATGGCCATCAGCAGAGAGAGCAAGCAGCGCCCTAACAGAATCTAAATCTGTGCCTATCCATTGCGTCATTCTCCAACTCAGCCTGGATATGACTCGGAAAAGCCATTGAAGTATCCGATAAACCTGACTTAGAAGCCTTCTTCGCAAGATAATCTACTATGGGGTTAGCCTCATAGAAATAGTGGGTAGCCAACCTTCGAAGGGATGGATTCTAAAAAAGGGAGAGTGAAAACCCACTTTTGGAGAATGAACCACGGGGTCTAATTATTCTGAATCACCAATACCACCGCTGCCAAATCAGATTCAATCCACAGACCCTTTACATACATAGACTTCACCATCAGAATTCCTTCCATCACCGCATCAAGTTCAGCTTCATATATTTTCTTAATGCCTAGATAAACACTGAAGGCGCCACAGACCTGTCCATCACTATTTCGAAGAATACAACCTGCTCCTGCCCTACCTAGGTTACCTAGAGGACTGCCATCAACATTCACCTTGTCCAGTTTAGGGGTGGCTTGCGCCAACGCACTTCTAGAGGAGGGGAAAATCTGGGATTTTGTATCGCCAAGCCCAATTTTCTACAACATAGAACATCAGAATCCGATTTCACCTCGCCCATAGATCTCCCTAAGCATAGGATAAGTTCCTGGCGGATGTATTCAAAAGAAAAAAACATAGAGCGGGATTTGACCTCTAAGCTTCTTCTATTTCTCTCCAATCAGATATGAGTTGCAATAATGGTAAATCCGATCATCCATGGAATTTTTAAATTAGTAGCCTTCAGCTTCATCTTCCACCACTTAATCAAGCCTTCAACCAACTACTGCTTCGACCATAAAACCCCAAAGCAATTTGTAAAATTTTCCCAAATACCCACTGAATAGGGGCATTTGAGGAAAATATGGTCTAAGCTATCCTCCTCTCGATCACAGAGGGAGCATTTAGAAGCTATCGGGATCCCCTTTTTCCTAACCATAACATCAGAAGGTAGCCGCCTATGGGCCAATCGCCACCCTAATGTGGAATATCTAGGAGACAACCCTTTACACCAAATCACAGAGCACCAGTACACTGCTGAAGATTTCCTCCTAATGTCCTCCCATGTAGAAGCAGTCGAAAAAGAACCCAACGAGGTCCGTTGCCAGGTACAGACATCTTCCAACTGACCATTAAATAACTTGACCTCCTTCATAACATTGAAAATATTACGAAGAAGATCAGGCCTAACCTCATGAAGATCCCTCTCACTATTTTTTATGAAATCACCTACCTTAGCCGAAGTAGAGAAAGGAGGAAGGGTATCTGAGTGAATTTCTTTCAATACTAATTTTGGACCCCACCACTTGTCCTTCCAAAAATTAGCCAGGTTTCCATTTCCAATAATCCATCTCTCACTTTTCTTCACAAAATCTCACATTTTTCTAACACCCATAGCAATAGAGGAAAGCCGACAACCCTTATTAAAGATCCCCTCCTTCTTGACAAACCAACCTCTAAGGAATGAGCTAGCTGCAGATTTCTCATGCTTAATTCGCCAGACCAACTTACTCAGCATAGCCTTGTTCGAATCTCTGAGCCTTCTGATACCCAAACCCCCCTCCCTCTTCCTTGGGTTTACATAAGGAGTCCCACTTCACCGTGATTTATCTCGTGGAATCCACCTCCCCTGTCCAAATAAAGTTCCTCATCCATCTCTCCATTATAGCCAGGAGAGAGGACGACCACTAGTACACTGCAAAACTATGATTAGGAATGCCAACAATGATAGACTGCACCAACTCCACTCTTCTTGCCATCGATAAAAGCTTTCCTTTCCGTTTCAACCCTTCACTCTATCCATCATAAGTAGCAAAGCATCCTTCTTTACTCTTCCCTTGAAGATCTCCACACCAAGATATCTCGTAGGGATGTTACAAATTGGAATTCCCAAGGAAGCAGAGATGGATAGCTTCCGACTCGAAGCAATTTTCCCCGGGAATAATTTGGTTTTATCAAAGTTAATACATTGGCCAGAGAACTCTTGGTACTTCAAAAAAAATTCTTTCAAATTTCGAACATACCAAAATGACGCATTTGAAAAGATGAAAATATCATCCACAAAGAGGATATGACCAGGGGTGTGACGCCTCTAGGGGTTTTAATTAGCTTCAGCTTGTTGGTCTGAACCATCTTCGACAGGCCACTGGTTCGCACTTCTTCTGCTATTATGAATAGTATAGGGGAAATAGGGTCACCTTGTCTCAGCCCATGCTCCACACCAAAAGAATGCCTACGGACCTCCATTAACAGACTGATATCTAGGTACATATCAAAATCTAGTGCGACCAAATAACCCACCTTTCAGAGAAACCAAATCTACGCATCACTTAAAAAAGAAAAGACCAAAAAATAGTATTATAGGCCTTTTTTATATCAATTTTCAAACCTAAGCCGCCTCCTCTAGTAGAAGAGAACATCAGGCTTGCCAACTCTGACGCCACACTGATATTGTTCTGAATTAGCTTCCCCTTCTGAAAGGCCCTTTACTCTTCAAAAATGGGTCTAAGTAAAAAAGACTCGAGGCACATTGCCATCACCTTTAAGATAATTTTGCAAAAAAAATTACCCATACGCAAAGGCCGAAATTTATCCAGAGTTATGGCCCCATCCACCTTAGGTATCAGGACAAGAAAATTGTTATTAACTCCTCGGGGCATACAACTCGAGCTGAAGAAGTACCTCACACTGTTGCACACCTCCTTTTCCACAATCTGCCAATAGTGCTTATAGAAAGCACCAGAGAAGCCATCAGGACCAGGAGAACTATCTGAATCCAACTCCCACACCGCTTTTTTAATCTCTGCATCACCAAGGAGGGAATCAACACGATACACATCAGCATACTGAAGGACCAGGGGAATGTTGTCCAATAAATCCACATGCTCCATTGTGGGAACAAATTTGTGAAATCCCTCATAAAAATCAACAATGCAATCTCCCAACTTATTTTTCCATTTAACATCTATACCATCTTGTTTTTTGAGAGCCCTAATAGTATTTCTATTTCTTCTCATTTTCATTGACAAATGGAAGAACTTAGAATTTCTATCACCTTGCTTCATCCACCTGATCCTAGCTTTTTCAGCCCAGAGTTTTTCATGGTTTTCCAGAGCCTTTACCAGGGAAGTTTTTGCATCTGCCTCCATAGCAAAGAGGTGATCATCCATGCCATTAGTCTCAATCACTTCCTACACCTTAAAGAGATTCTTCTTAGCCTCTTCCAGGGCCTTTTCGAAGTGGGGGAAGGAGGACCTCGCCCAAGACTTCAGACACCCTTTGAGGCGCTTAAGCTTGTTCATGAGGGCAAAGATAGGCATCCCTTCACTCCATTCAAACCAAGAGAAAGCCACAATCCTATCAAAATCCTCATGGTCCATCCAAAATTTGTTGAACTAGAACCAACAATTGTAGGGACGTTGGCTAATAGCAGTTGACAACAATAGCGGAGCATGGTCAGAAGCAACCCAAGGAAGGACATGTTGCGAGCAGTCTTGAAAGCAAGAGATCCACTCTTCATTACAAAAAATCCTATCCAGAACCACACATACATTGCCTCTGCGACAGTTATTAGACCAAGTAAATTTTCTACCACTCGACTACACGTCAACCATAGAGAAAGCATCAACCATGGCCCCATACTCTACTGCAAATCCCAAGCTAAAATTCCTCGGCCCACATTTTTCAAGAGATTGAAGAGTGGCATTAAAATCCCCTATTACGGTCCATAGGGTAGGAGACTGGGGGGAATCTGTCACCAAACCCATCCGTAAATCCTTCCTGTCAACTCTGAAACTACTGGCATGAACAACAAAAACTTGGATCCTCTGAAGGTCCGAAAGCAAAGAAACAACCACAAGGATATTCAAATTTCTCCTCCACAAAATCCATAAGTTAGGAATTCTACTCATACGGTTATTATGAATAAAGTCAAAATAAAATCTTATTATTAAAAAATAACTTAGGAAATTCACTCACATCCCCCATGGGTTCAACAATGCAAAGAAGGTCTGGATCCTTCCTTGTGATTAAATTCCTCAAGGCACGCCTCCCAACTGCCTTTTTCATTCCTCTAATGTTCCAGAAGAGGATCTTCATAAGAAATTATTTTTTAAAGCCAGCCTGACGATCAGACTTTGAAGTCTACCCCGTCACTGCAGAGATCTTCACCTTTCTCCTAGCTTCACCCTCCACACTGCTAAGAGCACTGTCAAGGGCTGTCACTTCTTGGTGCTGAATGATCACCCTCCCTCCCACAATCTGAGAAGGGGATAAACCAGATATGACATTCTCTGTGCCCCCCATTCATGGCCACGACCGTTTCTGCCACTATGAGACTGACCACGACCTCCTTGACCACCAACATATGCAACCTTGACTTTACGAGGATGTAAGTTACGGTGAACAGGCGCCCTTCCTTCAGCTCCCATTGCCCCTAGGCCATAATTATCCATCGGGTCAGATCCATACCTGCTAACCCCTAAAGGATTATCCACCATAACATGCGCCTGGCCAATCCAATTCTGGATGTTACTTATGGGTAGCAAAACTTCTAGGTTACCATGTTCCACGTTATCATGAGACCTAGTCAAAGGAACAACCAAATCTTCCATTCTTATTTGATTGGTTCTAGGAATGGAATTTTCCATAGAAGGTGAAGGTGAAAGATTCCCTTCCATCCTAGGACTCCAAACATGATTTGGGTTCACTGGAATTATCAACTGCCAATGCCGCCTCCCCCTCTGGTGAAGCAGGATCACTGCCCAAGTGCACTTCATCTCTCTTATCGGCATCTCTCATCTCTGCCGCCTTCTTCTCTCCATAGTTCATAGACAAATGACCAATTTTTTTTATAGAACTTGCATCTCTCAACGTCATCCTCATAAATAATTCTTTGTTTAAACCAGAAAAGGATATCTTTCCTTTGCTGTCTCTTCTCCACCTGTAGTTCCTCTGCCCTGCTACCACCCAATGCCACCTCCACCAGAACACGAGCGTAGTTCCCCATCGACCCTTTCGCCGTCTGTTTATCAATTGCAATGGGTGGTCCCGAAGATTTTGCCATAGAGAGCAAAAAATTTTCATGCCAATACTCCATTGGCAACTTAGGGTAGTGGCTCTAGACCAGTTTGGTCTGAATATGATCTTCAAGAATGTTGAACTCAGGCCGCCAATGTTGAAATCGTATAACTTGTCCTTTCACCTTGACCGGCCCTCTTTTCCATATGGAGGCCATATCCCCTTCAAGTTCAAACCAAAACAAATTATAGCCTTTACCCAGTGGAGCGAGATTGACCTTTCATTTGAATTGCTTCGCACATCATCCATTGATACAAACCGAAAATTCACTCTCCCAATCAAGGAAAAATTAAACGTTTGAAGCTTCTCTTCGTATGCCTCCTGTGGTATCACCACCTTGGTAAGTGACCCAGTATGAATCGGATCAGGCAAGTCTTCTACATCCGGTAAGGTTCTACGAGCAATCGTAGCATAGGATTGTTTCTTACCACCATTCTTATTCTTCTCAACCGCACCTGAGGTTGCTTCTAGAGCCACCTCCTCCACAGGCGCAGTTGTGTTCCTTGCCGTCTGGACATCCACAAGGGGCACCCTTGGATCATTCCCGGCCTTAGAACCATGAGGAAGGGGAGTCTGCGATCTAAGAGCAGGTCTCCAAAAATCTATAATCCTCTTTTGTTTTCCTAGATCAGGTGGTCGGTCACCATGAGGGCCACCGTCACTGCCCAAATCCCAATCTACCTCTGGCTCAGAGCTTCTCTCTTCTAAAGTGCTCACCTCTCCCTTTTTTAGAGATCTTCATATTGGGATGGTTATCAAATGGGTTCTTAATGTTATGAAATAATATTTTTACCTATATTAGAAGTGAGCTGGTCTACCTAGCTTTATTTCTAGGCATCCCATTCTCCATTCTCTTTCATAAGTTTTCAATATATACATATATATATATATATATATATATATATATATGGGAGAGGGATAGACATGCCGCCGATATCAAGTATGCTAGTGGATAGCACCAATAGGATCACATGATGGAGTATCATTCATGAAGGATATAAGGGTCATTTCTGAAAAAGGGAAGAGAGAGATAGACACAATAGGTCCTAGCATACTTGATATCGGCGGCATACCCAACCTTTTCCATATATATATATATATATATAAAGAGAGAAAAAAAAGGATCTTTTACACCATTGGATGAGGTGGAATTAAGAGACCACACTCATTTTTAGTCATACATTGGAAATTTAAGAAGAGAAGAAGGTAAGTTCATAAATGAGGACATATGGTGGAGAGTTTCAACCTTGGATATTAATGGGTTAATGTAATTGTTCCCATCAGTTTTTGTCCAATTCAATCATAATCGGTCATTTTATTAGTTGGGCTTGTCAGTTTAAATGTCCTAGATTGAGAGCCAACTGAAAATTTAGATTTTTTAATGCCCAAAACAAAGAAACGGACAAATATACCAAATGGTAACTCACTTTTGGTTTAAAATGGTCTGTTTCAATTTTTGGGCTGTTGGTTTGGCCCAAGTTTTGAGAGTGTTGGATCAGATTCCTGTCTCGTACGGTTTGATCCACATAGATAGAATCCATCACAAATTTTTTTCTTTGGTAAATTTCATCTGTGTGAATCAGTCCTGTACAAAAATGATTTCTCATACAAGGACCTAATCCACTCTCAAGTTTTGACACCCTCATCTGGAGGTATTGAAACAAAATCCAAAGTTTTGCCTCTTGCCAAGGCATCATACTCTTCCTTCATTTCATTCTCCCAATTTGATACCTCCTTTTGCCTCGTCATGAAGTTTGAGTTCATGCTTCTACCGAAAAAAAAAATTGTTGCAGAAAAAAATTCATCTCATCAAGAAAAATCCTCTCTTTTGTTTATGGCAGAACACACCTCTACTTTCCTACAGAAGCACACAACAAAGGATTAAAAGACAGAATCGGCCACCTCCTCCCTATCAAAGGAATCATCTTAAAAGAGAGAATCGATGAACTTTTGTTCATTAAGGAAGAAAATAATTATTGAGTTGTGTGGACGTAGGTTCAAAAGAAGAATGAACCACGATATACCTTGTGTCTCCATCTCCTCTCTACCCCTTTTCTTATTACTTCAACATAGAGGATGAAGTTGATGGGAATCTGTCCGGTGGTGAAAGCCACCTCTTCGTCGACCACTCACCAAGAAAATAATAGATAAAGTACCAGTCCTCAATCCAAGGGCGATTGGAACCACACTACATGGGAAAAATCACATTAACATAGAATATGTTCATCTGACTCATCACCTTTGTTACACAAGGGACATGGAGAACGCAAACCTGTAGTCATAGCCACACTTCCAAGCGAATAGAAAGATTCAATGGGTATCTTTACATTCCACAATCTTGACCATTAATGACCTACATGATGTTAAAATTAACCAATGGGATTGATGCCCAACCGCAACCAAACCACATGTCCGACATGTTAATACCTATCTCATTCTGCATGGCTATATAAATTAGGGGAGAAAGTTTTCCTTCACCCATACATATCTAGGGTTATTATTACTTTGTCCCTTACTAGATAATGTCATAACTTACCCTTCTTCTCATATTGATGCCTATATGACCAGGTTGGTTCCTCCTTGCATTTCTCTCCTTTTTATTTTTTATTTATTTTTTATTTTTTATGATTGCACTCCTTGCATTTCTCCAATTCGAAGGCATAGTGTTTAAATTCTTGGATGGCCCAGTTTAGAGGGCCTAAAGCAAATCAAAGGCCCAAAGACAAGTCGATAATAAAAATCAGAGTCCAAAGCCCAAGCCCAAACATAAAGCCACTATGTCCAACCAGAAGCCCATAGAATCTAACCAGGTGCATATTCATGGCATGAAGCTCTAAAGCCTGGCCAGGTCTAGCCGATGCTTAAAGTCTCTTTGTACGCTTTACAACCTTGAAGGCTGAACTTGATCCAACTGACTGGTTTTAGTTGTAACAATGGCTGACTAGCTTCCATAACCCTGTGTATAGAAAAAAGTTACTCGGACTGCTTGTGGAAAATATGACCTAAATTGATGTAGGAAGTGAATGGTAATCGTAAACAAGAATCACATAGTCGCACATAAAGATTTATGTGGTTCAATATGACATCTCTCTCATATCAATTACAGAGAAAGAGCTCTCGCTACAAATATATAGTATTATTCTGTACTTGTATTATACTAAAATGTCATATATCCCTACGACTTCTTAACGAATGACCTTTCAGAATCAGCACACTTATGCAAGCGATGGAATACAAGACATCATATCTCCAACATTCATGGCCATGGAGGTTTAGACCCAATTGAACTCAGGAAGAGCCCTTTACATTAAGGGTCAGCTTGATAACGTTTCAAGAAAAGCGTTTCTATTTCCAGAAACACCAGAAACGGAGCAAAAAGCATTTGATAAAATTGTTTCGTTTCACTTATTTTTAGAAATAGAAATAGAAATTTTTACTTATTTATGGTTCAAGAAACGACCCAGGTGAAACAAGTTCAACTTGTTTCGCCGTTTCTGAAAACGACTTGTGGCAATTCTTTCACTGGTTACCATCGGCTTCTAAAAACATGACTTATCAAACATCTTCAATTCCATTTCTGTTTCTAGAAACGAAAATTTATGTTTCTGCCGTTTCTTGAAACAGAAACGGCAGAAACGTTATCAAACGGACCCTAAGTTTATAGTCAGTGTTTTATTCTCCAAATCACCCAGAAACATTATCATCCCAAAAAGAAAAGTCCCATTAATGTTTCAAAAATGATCAAGATAAATAAAAAAAAAAAAAAAAAAAAAAATTGAGTATCCAATATAGACCTTGAGAGTACTTAACTTGATATACCAGATTACAAGGTGAGGCAACCCAAGACCATATCAATCCACACTAAATCACTTTCCTAATCAATATGGGATCAACCCTGCATATGACTTATATGGTATCGTAGCTTGTCTCTTGTTCTTTTTGTTCTTTTTGGTACTAAGATATCTCTTAATTAATTATATGAACTCAAAGAAGATAATGACCTAAAATATTAGAACCTAAGACCAATTTAGCATAATCCACATGGAATAATGGATCAAGTAGGTTATATTCTATTGGCCTTTTGTAATCTAAACTATTTAATAGAAGTATTTTCAAAGTAGTGGTGGAGAGGAAACTTCCTAACATACAATGAATGTAAAATTTTGGATTATAGGATAATTTGGATTTTATCTAATAGCTGATTTCTTATAAATTGGGGGAATCCTTTTTGTTGGCTCATCAAGTTTGGGTTGGACATTTGTCGTTGTCTTGCTCTTGTTTGAACTGAAATTCCATTTCAATAAATAAATAAATAAATGGATTGATACATAGAAGACCTCCAATTACTTGTGAATAATAGAATCAATTATCCAAGAAGAGGTTTGACTTCTCCTGAAAGAAGAACTTGACAACATCTATTTCAACTGTTATTAACAAATCTCTGGTCCCCCATAGCATTCTTATTATTTCTTTTTGCATAAACAATGCGCATGCTTCTAAATATGCTCCCATCTTTTTAAAAAGGGTGAGCATGTTTGTGGAGAATTAGGGTTAGCTATTGCTATTGTGATCACTTATCCAAACTTCATAATATGGGTCCTTTATATAAATCTAAGTGGAGGGGTCTTTTCCACCCACCCCCCCCCCCCCCCCCTTTTTTTTTTTTTCTGGGTTTATAAATAGATCCAATGATATTATCTTATTTGAAATCTCTATTGCTTGAAGCCTAAGGAACCTAGAAGTCTATGAGGGTGATTTCTGAAGCTTCTGGAGTAAATAAAATATCTGGCCATGGCTTTTAAACACAAATAAGCCCTAGAATCTTACTTCTAGAAGCATAGTTGATGCTAAAATTCAGCGAAAATTTCAGTCACTGGGTGGGACATGGCTTGGAGAATTTGAAAAATTTTGAACTAGATTGAGCCCAGGGCAGCTTGGCTCATTTTGATATAAAGTTGGACACGTTTATGGCTCAACTTGCAGTCTTGCACCCTACATTTATGCCCTGTTGTAAGTTTTATTAGCTGCAATGAAATGCCACTTGAGTTTTCAAATGAGAATTGAGAATGGTTTAGTAGCTGATGGTAAAAGGGTATATAATTGGGAGTTCATTCAAATTATATTGCAGAATTCAGAGTTCTGCTTGAAAGCATTATGCTGGCCAAATATTTGAACGTGAATGCTCTCTGGATAGAATCAGACTTGGCGGCAGTCATTATGGCGGTTCAAGCCCATACCATTCCTTGGTATGCTTATCAGGACTGGATATCATGTCAAGATTTCTTAGCCTCTATTAGTTGGAAGATTACCCACTGTTTCCGAGAAGCAAACGTAGTGGCTGATTTCCTAGCTAGAGAAGCAGCTAAGACTGGAGAATCTAGTTTAAATGTCTCTTTTCCTGTTCATATCAGATCAGAGATTGCTCATGATGCTGATTCAAGGCCAAGGTTTCAATTAATGTTTTAGTAGATTTATTTTCCCCTTCTGATGGCCACGTCGAAGGTGGGGGTTTTTAAATCTATTTTTTTTCCTAGTGATTTGTACTTTTCTTTTTTTCTTCATTTTAATAAAGGGAGCCTATTTATTAAGTATAGATGTAAAGGTATCTTGCACTATATATATGGTGACAGACTGATAGAGATAGTAATTAACGAATTTCTCTTTAGTTGAATATGGACGGATACTGTGTCAATGTGGAGTTCTCTGATGGAATATTGGGAGGACATGGTTCTAGGATAAACTCTGCTGGCATGGATGAGATAACTTCCTATGTGATGCAAATCTACACTTGGAGGAGATTCAAATCTACTTCCTAAGAT
The DNA here is from genome assembly GCF_013358625.1 of Macadamia integrifolia. Lineage (NCBI taxonomy): Eukaryota > Viridiplantae > Streptophyta > Magnoliopsida > Proteales > Proteaceae > Macadamia > Macadamia integrifolia. The sequence goes on along the minus strand of NC_056565.1, from coordinate 1,725,566 downwards.
AGGGATGGAGTTTGAATCTGACCAAACAGCTCATAAGTTTTACTCATGATGTGGTATTTTGTTGTAATAAAAAGAGATTTAAACAAAGAAAAAGAAATGATTCAGTTTTTAAGACCAGATGCAAGAATTGGTTGCAAAGCAAGGATGGGGGTAAAGCTTACAGAAATTAAAAGGTGGGAAGTCAGTGAAGTTTTTAACCTTGAACACAACCATCTAGTTTCTCTATCTAAAACACCAACCTGGAGTGACTTAGAGGCTTAATTGTGTTGGTAAGAGTTTGAGGTGTAATGTTAGATATGCGAGTGTTTTGGGAAAAAAAAGAAAAAAAGAGTAGAATAATTCACTTCCCTATGGGTTTACAAATTTCTTCCTTGATTTTAATATTTTTCAAAATGTCTTTTGAGATTTCATTTCTTTGCACAAAATTGATGTGTGAGCATAAATAGGTGGAAAACTAATTAAAAATCTTGATTATCAAATATCTAGAAAATGATTAGATATGCTAGATGTCAAATTTCTGTTTCACACTCAATAATTTACCTTCTAATCTCCTCTCATATATGGACATGTACTTGTAGAATCCCGTGCACCTTCTTGGGAGCTTGGATATTTTCATGGCTTGTCTTAGGATGTGGTAAGCAACAATCAAATTACAACTTGATATGTGAGCAAGAGACCTAAGGATTTAGCTGTCCTTAAAATATTAGCCTCAAATTTAATATGTGGCAGATCCATGTAAGCACCAATCCTTTCTTCTTTTTTTTTTTCTTCTAGGAGTTGTCTTCCGAAAAACCACTCCAATAGATATACATATAAAAAAGGAAGAAGTTTTTCCTGGCCCCACTCATTCTAGAACTACAAAAATTTTATTCAATAAATAAATAAAAGAAAAAAGAAAAAAAGAAGAGGAAGAAGTTTTATCTCTACCAGTGGAGTAGGATTCACCCACCCATGTGAGGTCAGTATCATTCTACTCTTTATTATACGAAATCAATAATATACACCCACTATTTCCAATATTCATATCAAGATACCAAAACTTATAGGTAAGAGATTCTCCATTCCCCATAGATGAAGGAAACTGCTTCCATAAAGAAATCTTTGAAGAGGGAGAGAGAAGATTTGATTTATTTATTTATTTACAAATATATATATATATATTTGATTTATTTATTTATTTTTATTTTATTTTAGACGAACTGTTTAGCTACAAACATCTTTGCCACGTTTAATAATTTAGTAGTTAATATGCTTTTGTTTTTATTACATGAAACACTATGTAAGGCTAAGCATGTAATAATTGAAAAAGGTGGTTAGATTCTGAGCCGTACTTTTTACAACAAAATACTAAGTTAGATTTTTAGTCGTAAATATTATATGGATCACTATATAATTGCTCTTCTCCATGGTTTCTGGAAGCTAGCTTTTAGCACTTCATAGATTTTCTTATGTCAATGAACTTGTGAATCACATATATGTTTTTTTTTTTTTTTCAAGATGCCAAATTATATTACTAATCGATTCATTTCCTATAAGAGAATTGCAAAAATGATTGCTTCACCAATGACGTAGTTAGGTCTGCTACCAATTAAAATACAAAACCTCAATTCCACTTTGATTTATTCTTTTAATATATAATTTTTAAAATAAAATAAAGGAGATTTAATTTCGTTTAAAATTTTAAAGTTATTTTTTGAATGAGGGTGAAATAAAGTGTACCAATTATAATTTATTTATTTATTTATTTATTTTGGAAGAGGGTTTCCCACACTATTAGCCATGTACACTTTCACCAATTAATGATCTAAAAAAAATATCAATCCATCTAGACCGATTTTTTTTAAGATATATAAAAAAAATATATATATATATATATATGGGTTTATACTTTCTTGTAAAAAAAATATGAAAAAGAATCCACACACGAACGGTGTGTTGTTCTTTTATTTTTTTATTATTATTTTTTTCAGATAAAATAAAAAATATGAAAACGCATGAGATAATCACTACTCAATCTTGACAAGAGTACATTAGAGACTCCATTACATGAGTTGGAGCAACGTAGTGATAGAGGAAAGTAAACCCAATATCCACTGAATCAATCTTTATTTGGAATAGAAGAACCGTTTTAGTTTTGGCTGACTGTACACTCATATATTCATTGAATCTTAAAAAAGTCAATAAAAAAAGAAAAAGGTAGTATTTCTTATGGGGACGCCACTTCTGTGGTCTATAAAACCTGCCTCCCATCAATTTGTAGTCAATGCCCTCTGAAATAGGCTCCGAGGAATAATACCAAGTTGCAATGGAAAATATGAAACCACCAAGTTGCAAAAATATATATGTTATTTATTAAGGGTTTTCCTTTCAAACATTATATCTAATGAAGTATAACAACAACAACTGTTTAACTTTTTCCCAACTGAATGGGATTACCACATGGCTCCATCAAAGAAAAAGACAAAAAAAAAAAAAAAAGGAAAAAGAGAAAAAGATAAAGAAAGAAACAAGGTAATGCAACATCTCTAGGCCATCCTACCTAAATGCAGTCGGCAATATGGATCTTTGCCCTCCAAACAGCTCTTTGTGATGTCATATTAAGGTCAAAGACCTAGTTTCTGCATGTCTTTCTTTATCAGCTTCTCAATGATCATTTTTGGTCTACATTTCATTGTTTTTCAGATGGCACTACATGAGTTAGTTTATATAACAGAAAGTTAGGTAAGTATATAATATCACAAAAGATTTTAAGCGACTTTCTTTAATTTGGACTAAAATTTATTCATTGAGATATTTGTGGGATCTTCTATCACATAGACCATTGTCAAGTGATAAATGGTAAAGTGTTATACTTCACTATGCATAGTGACTCTTAAAAGGACTCTACTTTGAAGTTCTCTATATAGTCTCTGTGTATGGCATTTAAGTAAAAGTAGTTGCTTCTTGTAGAAGGATTTGCAAATATGACAAAACTTGCCAACTCAACCTCACCTCAGCTCTTAGATTTTAGATTTTAAAACTTTTTTTTTTTTTTTTTAATTCCTTGTAAGCTTCTTAAAGTCATTTGAGAAGGTGTGACTATATTCAACGGAGGCCATTGGAAGCACCAATAATTCAGATAGAAGGTTCCAAAAGAGCTAGAGGCAGACCGAAAATGACCATATGAGAAGTTGTGAGGAAATATATGCACAGATTAGGTTTAGTCCCGAGTATGACCTCAAATAGAGCAGAATGGAAGGCTAAGATCCAGGTGGTAGACCCCTATAGTTGTGTCTACTACGTTAATGCTTTTAGTATTTTGTTTCCATTCTTTTACTTGTCTTCTTCCTTGTCTTTATTTAAATCCATGTGGCCTACCCCATTAAATTGGGATAAGGCTTATTGTTTTTGTCATCATTGTTGTTAAAGACCTCCACTTGAAAATTAGGGATTATGGGTTTGGCTGGGTTTGTGTTGATGATCTGAATACCCAGTATGCCTCCTATTTAGACAAGTTTTAACATGAAATTCAATAGCAGATTTTTAAGTATAAATTGGTTGGATGGATGGATATATTTTTATTTACTTATTTTTGATATTTTGCATCTTGAATGGTTCTTAAATGATGTAGACACAAAATCCATTTCGGCTTGAAAGTTTAGCATGTGACTAAACAAGGTTTTAAGAAATAAATGAAAAATAAACACTTAAAAAAAAAAGAAAAAGAAGTGCATAAGAAAAAAGACCTACTCTATCAAACAAGGTTTAAAGTATCAAAATCAAATCAACCATGATTAATATCGATATTAGATGATGGTAACAAAAGCAGGAGGGCAAAAAATCTGATGTCTGATACCAGCAATTTGAATATCGGCAGTGATCAATACCGGCACCAATAGGATGAACTGATAAACTAAATCGTTGTTACCAAGCCAAGCATAAAGTGCAATTTAGTTTTTAGCCACATCACCCATCTAAGTTGTTGGTTTCATAGATCATCCATTTTGAGCGACCACATCTCAACTTTAAGTGTTAAAGTTATCCATATGCAACTTAAATCAACTCAATGCAACTAAAAGTAAGTCTTATCCCAAGTTCCCAATTAAATGGGTGTCCAATTCAACCATAGATTTAACTTTTATATTTTGTCTCACATTCCCCTTATTTCATAAATGTGATTATACATTGTTTTCAATTATACTTTAAAAAATGTTATCTACATGGCCCATGTGGGAGAGGCCATTCCCATGCAAATGGTAATTTTTTGCTAGGATTGTTTATTATTTTGATCATTCTAATAATTGGGTAATTTATGTATCAAATTTGATGGCCTATTTTAACTCTATGATTTATCATGTGAGTTTTTTTTTTTTCCTTCTTTTCTCTTTGATCTTTTGAAATACTTATTCTTCAAATAAGTCTAAAATAAAACAAAAAATTTTGCTCCTAACTTCTTAGGAGCCGAGATTGACACTTTTAGACTTCAAAGTGAGAGTGGCGGGTTTTCTCTTCTGCTTATCTCACCAAGGTCTGTGTGATTATTCTTGAAGAAGCTGACGTTTCAGAGTTTAATGATTTAACAGCAAGACAGCCATTGCATTAGGTTCTTCTCATATGATGTACAATCATCTGACTGAAATTCTTGATGTTTCATTTCCCATAGAAACGTTCTTGGCCTATATTGTTAACTTTGTTTATTTTGATGATTATTTATCTATTTATTTTTTTTATTGGGCTTCTCAGTCCTCACCTTGGCTAGCCTGTTTGGTTGTTGCGTTCTATTTTTCTTCTTCTCTTAATGTTTAGTTTCATTAACAAAAAAAAAAAAAAAAACCATTCACATTGACTTTTTGTTTTCCTGGAAGATACTTCATAGTGATTCCTGAATAAAAAGAAGGGGCAAATCTTCTTTAGTAGCAGCCTATGTATGACTACATCTCGCATTGGATAATGTTGAAATTTTGTTCTTCTGTCGTTCTCCTATTGACATTTTATTTATTTATTTATTTTTTATTTTTAAAAACTTCCCAATGAGGAGTGTCCACGGGGCAATCCGTGGGTAGGTGTCCATTGGGGATTGCAAGGGGTGTAATGGCAACCTACACTAAAATATGTGATTGGAGGGCTCGAGGCCAAGACCTAAGAATAGGGCCTGCCAACGACAAAGTAGGCACAAACCACCGGTCAAAGTGTGGATTCTACTCCTGCTCACATATTAAGTTTCAATCAAAAGGAGTTAAAAATATTGAAAATTTCAGTATCAACTTTGGAAAAATCTAAGTATGAAGAGAGGGTGCGCATGGACATACATACATGAGTGGCTATATCATTAAATAGGAGATTATATTAAATGTGGTCACCATTTCCTATATTTCTTTTTTCCTTTCTCTCTTTTTTCCTTTCTTTCTTCTTCTTCTTCTTCTATTCATTTTTTTTTGGGGGGGTGGGGGGAGAGTGGGAGAACCTATATAAAAATATGATTGAAATTACCACATCACACTGGCTATTGATGTCGAGAAACTTTTCACATAGATAAATATCTATTATGTTTATAAAAAAGAAATACTTTCTAATGAATTTATGAGAATATGAAACCAGGTTTAGGACAATACATACATTTTCAATACCATTTGAATCAAATTCAAGATGATTCAAACCAAACCAATCCACAAATAACTTTAAATTTATGATTAAATCATCATGTCATCACTTAACTGGGTTTTTAGACCAAGCCTGTGGATGAGGCACAGATCCCCACTGTTGGATATGTGGAAAAACGGGAATAGAAAAACATCAATGCTTTGGAGACCGCCCTTACCCAAATGCCAATGGAAGGTGGTGCCCTTGGCTCCCTGTTCCTCGCCTCTCAATTTGGAACCAGAAAAACACCCCCACTTGTGAGTACAATAGAGTAAATAAATGTGGACTAGGATGGAAGCTTTGGACCGCATGGACCACTTAACAAACCTTTATTCAAAACTATGGACCGCATATATGGACCACCATTTAAATTCTCTGTTTGCTCTACGGTGAAAAATGTGGGCCACGTGGTCCATGTTGACAGGTGGTTTCCATGATTTTTTTTTCCTGTATATTGTATATCGTGTGTCGTGGAGAAATGGTATGGTTGCTCCTTTATGACCTAGGGATTGTGAGTTTAAGTTGGGAAACAGCATGACAGTAAAGAGGAATAAAACTATGTACATTATGATCTTCCCCAGACCCTGTAATGACAAGAGCCATTTAGATTGGGTATGCTTTCTTTTTTTCTCTTTTTTTTACTAACCCTTTTTTCTTTCTCTTTTTTTTTTTAACTAACCCAATAGGCTATTATAGAAACATAATAGCTTAGGTCATGGAGGGTTAAAATGGGCTCTCATTTTACCTCTAAGTCAACTCAATTGAATTCAGTCTTATCCTATCTAAGTAGGGTTCTTACATAGATCATTTTTCTTCAATCAGAAAAATGATTAATGCTAAATCATTCAAAAGCCTCATCCCTCTAAGTCATCTTACGTCTCATTTTAGTTCTTTCAACTCCTTCAATTTGGATCAAATACCTCTTGATGCTAAATCATTCAAAAGCCTCTGTTGTATGCCACATCAAATGGTTTT
>NC_056565.1:1610964-1718952 GCF_013358625.1 Macadamia integrifolia | reverse complement strand
CCTCCCCCCCCCCCCCTCCACTTCATGACCTCTGGTCATAGAGGTAAAGAAAACAAATGCATCTAGCTCCCCCCATCCAATGGGATGTTCTCCTCTGCCTCTGCTTGGTCCTTCGTTAGGTCTTCTGGCCCTGTGGTTCCTTGGCGTAACCTAGTCTGGTTCAAGGGCCACATTCCCCGCCAAAGTCTCACTCTTTGGAGATGCCTCTCTAATTGTCTCCCAACCCAAGATTTCCTCATCCATCGACATATTCCTGTATCCCCTTCTTCTTGTTTCTACCCCCATGGTTCTGAGGACATCCGCCACCTCTTCTTCTCCTACCCCTTTTCTTCCTCTGTCTGGAAATTGGTTATCTCTAAATGTTGGCCCTCAAACAGACCTATTCTTTCCTTTGACAGAGAATGGATTTGGATTGACATGACCTTTTCGGGCCCCTTCATCTATGATACCATTGGTAAGCTTGCCTTTTCCGTCACCATAAACCACATCTGGCTGGAGCACAACATTCGTAGATGGTCTTCCAATTCCTACTCCTTGGACAAGATTTGGAAAGCCATCTACTTTGATGTTACCTCCAAAATCCAATCCCTTCCCCCGACCTGTCCTTAACTCCCCCAAGAACAGACATATCTTGGCCTCTTGGAACCTTCAGATTGGCACAACCTCCCTTCCCTAAGCCTCTTTCTCCTTGGATGGCGTCTCCCTTGCTTCCCCCCCCCCCGAGTTGCAGCTTGTTTGCTTTGTAGGGTTCCCTTTTGGCTAATCCGGCTATAGATCTAGCTTGTTGTATTTTGTTTTGGCTCGTTTTGCGTAGCCTCCCCCCCCCCCCTTCCCCCATCTCCCCCCATGTCTATTCTTCTCTCTTGGTAATGAATTCATTTATTCATCCAAAAAAAGAAATTTGTGATAGGAGGGTCTATGGCACTTTTTTAGTTTTAAAATTTCCTTTTTCAATTGCAGAAGACAATTAATGGCCATTAAATTAGGTATAGAGCCGCTAAGAAATAAGGGTAGACCCAGGCAATTGTAGAAGATTCAGAAAATGTTATTTCTTGGATAAGGAAGAACCCAAAAGAAGAAAGTTGGCATCAAGCACAGCTTATAGAACCATCAGCAGTTCAGCACTAAATTTCTCAGATGAACCTTGTATTTCAACAGATGTAAAGAGTCGTTGCCAAGTCACTGATAAGTGGGCAAAGCAGGGGGTGATGCGTCCGAGACAAAATTATAAAAATCGGGACGACGTCAAGCATATTAGCTGATCTGTATTGGGATCAACGGTCATTGGTTGGGTGGTCTAGCCCATTCTAACCGATCCTCCTCAAAGATCGGCTGATCTATAGATGTAAAGAGTCGTTGCCGAGTCACTGATAAGTCGGCAAAGCAAGGGGTGATGTGTCTGAGACAAAATTATAAAAATCAGGACGACGTCAAGCATATTAGCTGATCTGTTTTGGGATCAACGGTCATTGCTTGGGTGGTCTAGCCCACTCTAACCGATCCTCCTCAGAGATCGGCTGATATATGGCCAGATCAGCCAATCCATTTAGATCTTAGTTCAAAGATTGTTTCAGAAGAAACAACAGAGATGTTTCATTTCATTTTGTAGAGATTTGAGAACCAAAATCAAAGAAGAGGAAAGAAGAGAAAGACAAATGAATTGGGGAGTAATGCTTGCGAGATTGATTGTTCGATGAATCACAATCTACTGCCAGCTACTCTCTTTATATTACTTATGAAATAATTACATATTTGAGTATGACTCTAAAGACATAATATGTGTTGAGTTTAGCACTAGGCACTAATCCTAAACAGCGACAGGGCCAATAGGGGCATTTATGTCCTATCAGCGTCTGTGATTAGGTTTTTCTTCTTTATAGGGGTATTTTTGTACTTTTTTCAGCACCATTTAATATAAGTTTTGAGGCATAACCTGCAATCATACTATTCTAGTCTGATCATAGGTCACTCCTCTTTTTTGGGAGTCTCTTTCGATTGCACCACTCTCTCTCTTCTCTCCTTTCCTTTATTTCTCTGTTTTGATTATAGGTTTCTAGGATTGTAACATGGTATCAAAGCCTTAGTGATCAAGCTAGGGTTTATACATTCCTCTCTGTTGACTTTATTCTTCCGCTAACCTCTCTGGTGTGTAGCCGCCTACTGCTGCGTTTGCTATGGCTTAAATCACATGGGTGATAGATAACGTCCCTTTGCTCATTTTATTAATTGACAGTCGAAGACTGATTTTTGACAGGGTTTTTTATACCTCATCGATTTTTGCCCCATGGTATGTAACCCTAACCTCTAAACCCTAAACCCTATAGGTGATTGTTTGTTTGGTGATGACTATGGAAGGATGAGGTCTTAATAATATGGCTATGTAATAGAATCCCCCATTCTATGGTACTATATAAATCTGCATACAGGTGATTGTTTGTTTGCCTCTACATCAGCAATCATTTCTTTTCTATTTTTTTTTTTTTTTTTTTTTTTTTTTTTTTGGTTCCTCATGGCTGAGACCAAAACTACCACTACTACATCTTCCTCGGATAATGTCAATGTCCAAATTACCTCTATCAAGCTCAAGGGAAGTTCGAATTACCTACTTTGGGCTCAGGATGTGAAGGTTTATCTTATGACCAAGGATAAACTTCAGTATACTACTTCTGAACCACCTCATCATCTGACAATGGTTATAATGAATGGATAAAGGAGAATGCCTTGATTTCAATCTGGTTGTGGAATAGTATGGAACCAGATGTTGCTGCAAATGTCATGTTTCACTCTACTGCAAAGGGAGTACAAAATGACTTGAAGGAAACATACTCTCAGGAAAAGAACATGACTCGTATTTATGATATTTATGAGAAATTGTTCCAATTTCTCCAGTCTGACAGATCTCTTCCATAGTACTATAGTGCTTTCAGGGGAATGGTTGAAGAACTCAATGTTTTCCAACCCTTGACCATAGAAATTGATAAATTGAAGGCCTAGCGCAACAAGTTTTTTGTTTCCAAATTTTTGGTTGGGTTGAATAATGATTTGAAGGCAGTGAAGGGCCATCTACTTGCAGGCGATATTGTTCCTACTCTGAATGACACTTATTTGCGACTGCAGCGTATTATTTCATCAACTAAACCTGATCAGTCTTCCAAAGACAATTCTACCTTCTTTGCCAACTGTGGACGTGGTCGCGATCGTGGGAGAGGTCGTGGGTCGGCTGGTCAAGGTTCTAGTGGACAACCATCTGATCGTGCATCTCGCCATTACACTTACTGTGGGAAGTCCAATTATACTGTTGAGACTTGCTAGGAAAAGCATGGCAAGCCAAAGTGGCCACCCAGTTATCCAATCATGCAGTGTCAGACGATGATACTGACACAGTGCCTTCCACTGATACTAAGCCGATAACTTCCTTAAGAGATTCGTCTACCAGTCTACATGATGACATCAATCAGTTATTCCGATGCTTGCACACTCTCGATGCATCCTCTAATACATCCAATGGTGGGTCTACATCCGCTGCCACCCTAGCTCATGCAAGTACCTCAGCCCTTCTTACTACTACTTCTACCCCCTAGATTATTGATTCAGGTGCTTCTGCCCATATGACTGGTAAGTCATCACTTTTTAAAACCTTTTCTTCTAATACCAATTATACATTTGTTATTCTTGCCAACGGTGCTTCCACACCGGTTCTGGGCCATAATACTATCTCACGTACATCCTCACTGAATTTATCTTCTGTGTTACATGTACCATATTTTCATTAAGTCTTCTCTCTGTAAGCCAGTTAACTAGTTCATTAAATTGCTCAGTAACCTTCTTTCCCTCTTACTGTGTTTTTCAGGATCTTCACAGAAGAAAGACGATTGGTGGAGGGCGTGAAAAAAATTGTTTATATTATCTCAACTATAACTCTCCTACTTCTTCTACTGCTGCTATTGCAGTTGGGGATATGACTCCTTTCCAATGGCACAGTCGTTAAGGACATTTGTCTTTTTCTAGGTTGAAACTTTTTATTTCCTAGTTTTAAGTCTTTGCTTAGGTTTGAATGTGAGGCCTGAGTTGAAAAACATCACCGTGTGTCCTTCCCATCTCGCTTTGTGTCTCGTAGTCCGTCTTTAATTTCTTTAGTCCATTCTAATGTATGGGGTCCTAGCAAAGTTAGTAATAGATTTGGTTTTCGTTATTTTGTGACCTTTGTGGATGATCACTCTCGTCTTACATGGTTTTACATGTTAAAGAACAAATCTGAATTTTTATCTGTGTTCCAAAAATTTTATAATGAAATAAAAACTCAGTTTGGAATTTTAATTAAGATTTTTCAATCTAATAATGCTTTAGAATATGCCCAAAATGATATTTCTGATTTTTATGCCAACCGTGGAATGATACACCAAACTAGTTGTGCCTATACCCCCAGCAAAATGGGGTAGCAGCGCGCAAAAACCAGCATCTCCTCGAGGTAGCTCGAGCTATTATGATACATATGCATGTTCCTAAACATTTTTGTGTGATGGGATTTTAACTGCATGTCATTTGATTAATCGCATGCCTTCTTCAGTTCTCTCAGATAGGTCTCCTTTTTTTATTATGTTTCCTACCTTGCCGAGTTTTTCTGTTCCTCCCCAAGTCTTTGGGTGTGTGTGTTTTGTCCATAATTTGCATGCACAAGTAGATAAATTATCTCATCGGTCTACTAAGTGCATTTTTTTGGGTTATTCATGTACTCAGAAAGAATACAAGTGCTATGACCCTATTACTCACGAGAACTTTGTTAGTGCCGATGTGTCTTTTTTTGAAGGCACATCATTTTTTCCTCCTCAGGTGTCTCAGTCTGGTATGGAGTGGACTTCTTCATCTCCTCCACTCATTCCTTCTTTCATTCCCTCTCCTAATGTTCCTAGTACTAGTGACTCACCTCCTCTACAAGTTCATCAGTGCAAGACGAAGGTTGGACAACCAAGTGTAGATACCAATACTCCAGATGATTCACTTCCTCCATTGCCGCCTCCCTCTAGTGACGCTCCTCCTCCTCTGCTTGATGACTTACGAATTGGTCAAAGGTACACGCTCTTGCACTAAAAAATCTATGGTTGTGTATCCTATTGATAATTTTGTTTCCTTATCTCATCTTCCCTCGGCCATCCATGGTCTTGCCCTGTCACTTTTTACTAACCCTATTCCCCGCACCCATAATGATGCCCTACGTATCCCTGGATGGAAAGCTACCATAGATGTGGAAATGGATGCTCTCTTGAGTCGTGGTACCTGGAGTCTGGTAGATTGACCTCCTAGTAAGGATTTGGTAAAGTGTCACTGGGTGTACACTGTTAAGTAACACTCCGATGGCTCTGTTGAGCGGTTGAAATCCCGTCTGGTTGCCACTTGGTATACTCAAGACATATGGGGTTGATAATTTTGAGACCTCCCCGGTTGCTAGATTGAACTCTGTTCGTCTACTTATTTCTCTTGCTGTCAACTTTGATTGGCCCTCATTTCAGTTGAACAGCAAGAATGCCTTCCTGTATGATGACCTACAAGAAGTGTATATAAAGCAACCTCCTGGTTATGTTGCTCAAGGGGGGAATAAAGGTCGTGTGTGTTGCTTATACAGAGCTATCTATTGACTTAAACAGTCCCCTCAGGCATGATTTGACATGTTCAGTACTACCATAGTAACTTGTGGATTTTCTCAGTGTTATTCTTATCATTTTATCTTTGTCCGTCGCAAAGGTGATAAACTAGTGGTACTGGTAGTTTATGTTGATAATATTATTCTTACTCATAGTTGTCAAGGCGTCGTCACCTAGGCGTCCAGGCGGTTTGTCTAGGGCCTAGGCGACAGTCGCCTTATTGCACTGCATACCGCCTTGTGTTTTGGCACTTATTTATGCCAAATATCATTTAAGTAAATGCTTTTTATATTTGTTATTTCATTTACTTAAGATATTATTCATAAATAAGCAAATACCCCCTATTTGAATCCAATAAAAATAGTTTAAAAATCAAATTCCAAAAGGATAAAAAGTCCCCCCAGTCCAAGAAGAAAAACTGGATTTTGGTTATAGGGGCGATTTTCAACTTTTAAATGCTGGAGTTTTTCTCAATTATGAAAATTTTATAAATTCTATCATGTTAAAACATTGCTAAAAACCAAAAGTCCAGTAAAATAATTTTTTGTTTTGATATCCATAAAATTATTTTCATTCAAGCGATTTTAACAGCATTCGCGCACTTAAAAATAAGTTTGACCGGAGCATAACTTTGTCATTACAACTTAGATTTAAGTAATCTTAGACTTGTTGGAAAGCTGGTTTTATATTATAACTGATACAAAAAGTCTCATGTAAAAATAATATCATTTGACCAGTCAAACTTGTTATAAAACCAGAGCATTTCTCTAAATTTTGATTTTTTATAACTTAATATGACTTAATGTTAATTTTTTATGATTTAATATGACTAAATGTTGATTTTTAATGACTTGATGTTGCTTAATCTTGATTTTTTATGATACAAGGTATATATAACTTACTAAATAATGTTAGAAAATAAGAAAAATAAAAAATAACAATTGGTCGCCTTGTTCGCCTTAAGGCGTGCGCCTTCTCGCCTAAGCACTTAGACAACCCTCCACCGCCTTGGTTCGCCTTGGCGCCATGACAACTATGTTCTTACTGGTAATGATGAGGTAAGAATTTCTGAAGTGAAGGCTTATCTACAACAACACTTTCAGACCAAGGACTTGGGCTAACTTCACTATTTTCTTAGGATTGAAGTGATCCGATGCAAGAAAGTGATGTCTATCTCAAAGGAAATATGTGTTAGACCTTTTATCTGACACTGGTATGCTTGCATCCAGACCTGTTGATATCCTAATGGATCCTCACCAAAAGTTTGGGGTTAATGATGGCGAACCTCTCCAGAATGTGCATTAGTACAAGAGTTTGATTGGCAAGCTGATTTATCTTACTGTGACTCGTCCTAACATCTCCTATGTTGTTGGAGTCCTCAGTCAGTTCATGCAGTCTCCTCAGAAAGCACATTGGGACACGGTTTTTCGTGTTCTTCGCTACCTAAAGGGTGCTCCTAGAAAAGGGCTGATCTATCGTCATAATCGGCATATGGAGCTAGTTGGCTATTATGACGCTGATTGGGCTGGCTATACTAGTGATCGTAGGTCCACTACGGGTTACTGCACGTTTATTGGAGGTAATCTAGTTACATGGCGTAGTACGAAGTAGACTACCATTGCCCGGTCTAGTGCAGAAGTAGAATACAGAGCTATGGCTCATACCACTGCTGAATTGATGTGGCTACGGCTTTCACTCTTGAAGTTGGGGTTTCCAGTAACCAAGCCTATGAAGATGTATTGTGACAACCAAGTTGTTATGTACATTGCTAGCAATCCAGTCTTCCACAAGAGGACCAAGCACATCGAGATGGACTGCCACTTCGTTCGTGATGTTGTTCTGAAAAAATTGATAGAGACCCTGTTTGTTCCTTCATCAGATCAGTTGGCTGACATCTTCACTAAGTTTTTGTTTGCTTCTAGTTTTCGTAATGGTTGTACCAAGCTGAGCATGGGTGATGTGTATACTCCAGCTTGAGGGAGAGTATTAAGTTTAGCGCTAGGCACTAATCCTAAACAGCTACAGGGCCGATAGGGGCATTTATGTCCTATCGGCCCTATATCTCTGTGATTATGTTTTTCTTCTTTATGGGGGTATATTTGTACTTTTTTTCAGCACCATTTAACATAAGTTTTGAGGCATAACTTGTAATCATACTATTCTGGTTTGATCGAAGGTCACTCCTCTCTTTTGGGAGTCTCTTTCGATGGCACCTCTCTCTCTCTCTCTCTTCTCTGCCTTTTCTTCTTCTCTTCTTTCCTCTATTTCTCTATTTTGATTACAGGTTTCTGGGATTGTAACAATATGAGTAGGACTCCAAAGCCTAATCACAACGGAGAACTTGCTTAGAATAGGAAACTAACTCCTAACTCAAGTAGACTAGGACCCATTCCACGATGGGGACACTCCCCCTATCGTGGACTCATATTCCAACACTCCCCCTTAAGCTGGAGTATACATGTATCTAAAAAAAGCTCCAGCTTAGACCATCGAGAATAGAAAATCAAGTGCATCATTAGTCTTGTAAACTCCAATGAACAGTGGGAACTGTAATATCAACTCAGGCACATCAACATCAGCAGCATCAATAGATAAAAAAGGTCGTGTCGAAGCACCAGCAATAAACAAAGTGGACGGTAGATAATCATCAACATTCTTCTCTCTCTCTGTGTTTTCTTTTGGTTAGATTACTTATATTCTGGTTTGTAACATATTACATATATTCATGTTTGTTCCTACAAACTGAAATCTATGAGAGGAAGGGGTTTTGGAAGCCATTAATGGTTGATTAAATGGATTCTATATTTCTCTCCTTTTCCCTTCCTCATTCTATGTCTAGGAGGCTACTAATAAACAGTTGGACTTTCTCCATTTAGGAGCCCCATGCCCCTTCCCACCATTTATTCTCTACGAAATCCAATAACAAATAAATAAGGAGGCAATGGTGTTTGAAAATGTGATTGTAAGAGAGATTCTAGTCTGCTGTGCTGTTATGTCCCAAGTATGACCTCGCAAAAAGCCTATTGGAGGGCAAGGTTCCACGTAGCCAACTTAGCTGAGATTCTCCTGACTTAGGTGGGCCTCTTACTCTCTTTCTATTCTCATCTTTCTTTTCTCATCTCCCATCTTTTTATCTCTTCATTCCCCCTTTTCTGTTTGGACTTCTTTCTTTCCCTATTTTGTTTTGTATGGATCCATGTAGCCAACCCCATTAAGTTGGGAAAAGGCTGAGTTTAATGTTGTTACTCCTTTTATTTTGTGTGTTTGTGTAGTGGAGAAAAAATTTAAAACTAGGGTGGATGGTCTCACCATCACAGTATAGATGTTGCCACTAATGTAATCTGATCGGAAAGATCTTCTTCAACATGGATGGCTTAAGCTCAAAGGAAGTCTCTGTCCCCTAACATCAGGAAATTTTCATAAGCATGGTCCTGAAATGCAATCTCACAGGGGAAAAAGAGAAGGAAAACAATATTGATGCTTTCCAGAAAAATGTTGTTTTCTGTTTTTCGGGTGTCAGAAAATGCTCCCTAAACTCATCAGACAGATGCATTTTGTTTCAGAAGCAGTAATGTATACACAAAAAGAAGTCCTTCAGTGGTAAGGAGTGATTGTGCCACAGTTGTTGCTATAGAAAACAATAAGACACAAACCCGGTATGCTTGGATACTGGATAGTATTCTGATAAATAAAGATCAAAAGTCATAAAATGAAAATTCAGAAAAAACACTCAAAATTAGTCTATGTCCATATCAACAAAAACCATATACCACATCTTTAGAAAAAAATTGTCAATTCTATAATTCTACCCATCCTTTACTTAGTCGTGTACACCATTCTATCTTACTATTTTCAAGCCTAGCATGTCCATAAAAGGGATCCAATACATATATGGCACAATCAAATGATAAAAGATACGAACATGAGGGCATTTGGAAGTATGAAGGGGAAACAAGGACAGAACAAACAGGTTTGGCTTATTATGGAAATAAGTTGAAGACACCATACAGCCAGCTAAATAATTAAAAAGTAAGATATGGAAAAGCAAGAAAACAAGTACAATAATTTTTAGAACCACGGAACTTTTAAGCAACAAGGAATTATGAAATTCTTAGCCTGTAAAGAAAAATAATACTAAGCAAGTTTTACATACCCGGGTCATAACATCTGCATTGGGATTCCAGTTGTTAAAATCTCCTATCAATGCTGCCCACTGAGAAAATAGTACAGAAGTGTTACATGACAGTAAAGCAGTTTTGAGATACAAGGATGACAACAAAAATAAAGCATCCAAAGCAAAACAAGTTGTTTACAGTAACATGACAGAAATGAATACGCTTGCAAACAATGCCAGAAAACATTGTCCTTGTGTCAAATGGCATCTATTAGTGGTACATTTTAGTATCACGCCAAAACTGTATAGTGTGATTGCTTTTCATGTGTTGTATCGATGCACAAGTAGAATAAAAACATAATGCACATTAATGAAAAAGTAAACGCTGAATGAATCAGGTAGCAGGCGCCCATATTCTTTTAAGAAAATGAACTTTTGAATATTCACATAGAAACAGCTTTACTGCTTAGGAAATGGGCTTCGTTTGAAGACTTTGATGGTATTGATCCTAGTATCAAGTATCAACTGTAAATTAAATGGATAAAGGTGAAGTTATTGGGGCCCAACAAACAGATAGAGGGTACTGGAATTGATAATTCCAAAAACGAGGTTCAAAACTTACAGAATTTTTTACATATGAATGAATATATTTAGGTACAAAATATATATATATAAAACAAATCAGGATCTGAAACCAGTACCTCCAAAGTATAAGAGAGGGAGAGAGAGAGAGAGAGAACGATGGGAGAAGAGATTCTACTGAACCACGATAGATTCAGCCTAGGCTATTGTTGCTCTGTTATACATATAGAAAAGTAAACCTACTCATAGTTGTCAAGGCACCAAGGAGACTTGATGCGGTGGAGAGTTGCCTAATTGTTTAGGCGACCAAGGCGCCCAAGTCTTATTTGTTAGTTCACTTTTTTGACATTATTTAGTATATTGCATATACCTTATATCACCAAAAATCAACATTAAGCCACATCAAGTCATCAAAAAACAACATTATGTCACATCAAGTCATCAAAAATCAATATTAAGATAAATGTTCTTGTTCTCCAATAAGTTTTACCGGTCAAATGATTTTATTACACGAGAATTTTTTATTAGGTAGAGCACAAAACCAGTTTTCCAACAAGTGTAAGATTACTTGAATCTAAGTTGTAATGACGAAGTTATGTTCCAGTTAAACTTATTTTAAATTGCGTGAATGTTGTTAAAATCGCCTGAATGGAAATAATTTTATGGACATCAAAACAAAAGATTATTTTCTGAACTTTTGAATTTTAGCAATGTTTTACCATGATGAGATTTATGAAATTTTCAGGATTGAAAAAACCCCAACATTTAAATGTTGAAAATCACCTCTTACAACCAAAAATCAAGTTTTTGTTCTTGGATCGACTTTTTATCCTTTTGGAATTTGATTTTGAAACTATTTTTCTTGCATTCTTCATTTATTTGTCTATTTATTTATTCTTTTTTCACCGACCTTTTTCTGTTTAGACCCCAGTTTTTACATACTTTGTTTGGTCTGGATCCATGTAGCCGACCCCATTAAGTTGGGATAAGGCTGAGTTTATTGTTGTTACAAAAATGAACACTATCCGGGTGATCCTTTCATGTGATGTGAACCTTGGTTGGGAGTTGCAACAATTAGATGTTAAAATTGTATTCTTCGTGCAGAGTTGACAGAAGAAGTGTATATGGATGTACCACTTAGGTTTGCTTGTGCTACTACCTCAGGAAAGGTGTACAGGCTTAAGCAAGCATTATATGGACTGAAACAAGGTCATGGTCTCCGTTGGATACAATCAGAGTAATGCGGACCACACCATGTTCATTAAGCGGTCTAAGTCCAAGATTGTTGTTCTCATCGTGTATGTCGATGAGATTGTGGTTACAGGAAATGACACTGAGGAAATTTCACGCCTTAAGGCTTTCCTAGGTCAGGAGTTTGCATAATTGTCATGGCGTCAAATCGATCCAAGGCGGTGGAAGGGTGGCTAATCGATTTGGCGATGAATCGCCTGTTATGGTGTTGCCATGGCGGTCAAATCGCCCATGTGTCATTTTTTATTTTCTCTATTTTCTAAAGTTATTTAGTATGCTTTTTTTTTATTTCCACTATTTTCTAAAGTTATTTAGCATGCTACAAGCCTACAATATATACCTTATAACATATAAAACCAACATTAAGCAATATCAAATCATCAAAAATCAACATAGCCCTATCAAAATCACCCTGCATTTTACAAAAAATCGATCACCTAGTGAATCAGGCGTGACCTGGCATCCATGGCGGTGTCATAGAGACACCTATCAGCCAATGGCAACCGCCATTTGTGAGTCACGTAAATCGTAGCACTGCCATAAACTTCTTTTTCATCCAGGACGCCAAATCGCTGCCTTGGCGACGCCATGACAACTATGCGAGTTTGAGATCAAGGACTTGAGTAAGTTACGCTACTTTCTTGGGATTGAGATCGCCCATTCTACAAAGGGTATCTTTCTTTCTCAACAAAAGTATACCCTAAATCTTCTACCTAAATCTTCTATCTAAGACAGGGATGCTAGGTTGTAAGCCTGTGGATATATTCCTCTTAACACTAATGTTCATTTGTCAGGCAAGTCTGGTGAACCTGTGGATAAGGGTCAGTATCAGCGTCTGGTCCGAAATATCATCTTTATGTCTCACACCCGTCCGGATATTGCCTTTGCGGTTAGTTTGGTGAGCCAATATATGCACAATCCATATACCACACATATGGATGTTGTATTTGAATCTTACAGCACCTAAAATCTGCCCCTGGAAAGGGGATTACGCTTTCTTCACAAGGTCATCTTCGAGTTAAGGTCTATACTGATGTTGATTTGGCCAGTTCCCTTGATGATCAGCGTTCCACTATAGGTTATGGTACCTTTGTTGGCGGTAATTTAATCAATTGGAAGAGCAAGAAGCTTGCCCGCTGTAGTGCTGAAGCTAAATTCCACACTATGTCTCATGGTATATCTGAGTTAATGTGGCTCCAAGGTCTTCTGAAGGACTTGGGTCTCCCAACTCTCTTGCCTATGATGTTGTACAGTGATAGCAAGTCTACTATCACGATTACTCACAACCTGGTTCAACACGATTGCTCCAAGCATGTTGAGATTGACCGGCATTTCATCAATGAGAAGTCGGAACAAGGACTGATTTGTATTATGTTCGTTAAATCGGGTGATCAGCTTTCTGATGTTTACCAAGGGTCTAAGTCAGAAGTTGTTTATCCTATAGTGTCCAAGTTGGGCATTTATGACATCCATGCACCAACTTGAGGGGGAGTGTTGTAAATATGGGTTTAAGGGTAGGTATATGGGTATTTCAGTCCATGAGGGCATATATGTACTTGTACCTACTGTTCACTCATTATAAATAAAGAGGGTCTATCATTCTAACAGCCTGATTCATTCCCTCACACAAACAAAGAGGAACAGTACTAGGGAGAGGATGACAGCCACCCAAGCCAGAGGCAATTGGCGGCCAAAATCAATGTCTGCATACATGGTCATAGGACACCCCAGGGGAAGCGGATGATCCTAGCTCACATTCTTTCATAAGCCTATGTTTAAACTGAATTATTGCACATTTCTGCATCTCTCATACAATTTAAAGTTGTTTTCTCTGTTCTGTATAACTCTATTTGTGTATAACCTGTTTTTATACATTCAATCACTCTTACCTCCCAAAAGGGGAAAGGAAGCTGGAAGTTGTTCTTGTCAATAATTTCAAAGTAATGGACATGGATTTTGACCTCATTCAACCATGGCAATCAATTGCAGGATTTTATAGGCCAAGCTGGAAAGGATAGTTTTGGCCTTCCAGCTTCCCACATCTCCCTCAGTTTCTGAAGATCATAGAATGCAGGAGTTGTTTCACATGGCCCATGAGTTGACTATAGCAACCATGAAACTCTTCCTTGAGTACCTATCAAAAAAAAAAAAAAAAAATCTTCCTTAAAGAGTATTGGCAAACCACTAATTCTACAGGCATCCTCAGTCCCCAAGTTTTTTGGCAGCAGCAGTATTCATTCCAACAATTGCCCAAATGAAATAACATAAAAGATATGCTTAACCACCAACTTAAGCAGCTCATTCCAAAGACACTAAAAGGATTGATTCAGGAGAATAGATCAAAGAAATCAAATAAACAAACGTTTATGGTCATATTTAAGAGTGTAGAAAAATATTAAAATTGAGGGAGAAATCCACAGCGAGTATGTAAATATTTGTGCTTTCTTTTTTGTTACATGAAGAGAAAAAAATACGAGAACTAGTTCGTGATTATAGTGTAGCACCCTATGGGACCATAATAATTTTACAAACACAATACATATTAAAACTCAAAAAGCAGCAGGCCGCCCAAAACCTTTATAATTTTATTTTTTTGGGGGGGGGCCACCAAATGTGTATTGGATATGTGTGTGTCCATCAAATCCATTTCAATAAAGACTGAATTTATTAATTTGCGCTAATATTGTATGTGCAGTGGTTGCCCTAAGTATAAAATTAAAATGTTCACAACTATGGACAGAATTGGGTATCTTCTTATGGTTGTCACATTGTATATTCTCACAATGTGATTGCAAAATATATGAGTGAGCATTTATATAGTATGTGTGCAGAATGTGATCATTCGAGATTCTCGTATGGAATACCACCAGTCGTTTGTGCAACAAGAATCTATGATAGTTGTTTTGTCCGTATACCTGAGAGGTCCTTACCATTACAATTGCGCAGTATGCATCTGTCGTTTACCAAAGGTTGATGCTACAATAACTACATAATGGTACGCTTAATGAACAGTGTTCCGTTATAGTTGGAAGAAATGCCCAACATTGTATCTACTCCCCAAAGGGATAACATCTCAGGAGAGTTGTCTCACTGTGATTGGGCACATATTCCGGAACCAGTGGCAGTTTTGTTAATTGTGTTTATGTCCAATCACCACTCAAGACTCTCTGATATCAGTCGTTTGAGGATTAGGGTTTTTGGCATTTCCATACCTAAGTCCGTTATGTGATGCTGTTTAGTAAAGGGACTAAAACATAATGAGAGTTACTATCACTTAGGGGTTAAACAATAATCTCGCACGGATTGTCCTTATATGTGACAATGGACAAGTGAGATCACCCTATTGGATCACACCACTTGGCCACAATCACGACAAATAATAACTCAGCATTTTCCCAATGGGGTCGGCTACATGGATCCATGAGAGGGTAAAATAAAAATAAAGTAAAAAGAAAGAAACAAAGCAACACCTCAGGAACATCGCACCTAAATGGGGTCGTCCACATGGATCTTTGCCCTTCAAAAAGCTATATTTGAAGTCATACTAGAGTCAAAACCTAGACTATGCATGTCGTTCCTTACTACTTGGACTATGGTCATTTTAGGTCCACCCCTAGCCCTTTTAGTTCCTTCCATCTAAATCTGATCGTTCCTCCTTATTCAGTCGTCCCAAGGCCTCCATCAAACATTGTCATACCACCTTAAACGACATTCTCGGAGCTTGTCTTGAATGAAAACAACTCCCAAAACAGCTCTAATCCGGTCATTCCTTACTTTATCTCTCTTTGTTTTGTCGCACATCCATCTCAACATCCACATCTTTGCTACACTCAACTTATCTATATTACGCTTCTTGACTGCCCAAAATTCCGCCCCATACAGTTGGTCTTACGACTACCCTGTAGAATTTTTCTTTTAGAAAAAAGAAATGAAAAGAAAATTTAAAAAAAAAAAAACATATCTACAAGACAGTCCCAATCACAACTGTTGGTTTAAAAGAGACTCAATTATAAATACGATGGTTGTGAAAAACCCTAACCACTCTTGTGAATTGAGAGAGGATTACAAAGAATGGAAGACAAAGTCTCTTCCCCATTAAGGTTGGCCAATGAACGAGTTTCTTCCATCAAGCGGTGATAGGTTCAAGTGTCACATTCCATTGGAGGATTTGCCTCTATGAATATCAAGGTAACCGAACCACTTTCTGTTGTTTAATTGGAAAATACCCAACGTATACGAGGAGGCATTCCCGATGGCCAAATTTTGATTTGGTATTTCGCATCCACAACAACTTGCATAGGTGCTGCAATTCGCATAAGTTTTTTTTTTTTTTATGAATAAATAATTCATTACCAAGGGTGGGGAAGAATATACAAAGGGGAAAGAAAGAGAAGAAAATAAGGGGAGAGGGGAGGCTTAAGCCAACCCCACTACAAGAAGCACAAGCTAACCAAAATACAACAAAATCCCAAAGGGGTAAACAACCATCGAAATCAGCCAAAGACTAAGGGGGGTGGAAGCCAGCACCATCAGTTGGGATGGGTGAGATCGACCTGAAGACTACAGGAGGTAATAATGTGAGTTTTTTGGGGTGTTAGGGATAGGGCAGGAGAGAAAGCCATGCAGGGTTTGGGCTTTGGAAGTAACATCAAAGTAAATAGCTTTCCAAATCTTGTCCAGAGAGTGGAATTTGGGGGTCCATCTATGAATGTTACATTCCATCCAAAGGTGGTTTATGGTAGCACAGAAAGTCAATTTGCCAATGGAGTCACAAATGGAAGGGCCCGAAAAGGTTATGGCCACCCAGATCCATTCTCGATTGAAGGGGAAAATAGATCTTCTGGACGGCCAGCAAAATGAAAGGACAGTCTTCCAGATTGAGGAGAAGGGGCAGCAAAAAAAATAGGTGATTGATGTCCTCAATCCCAGAGGGACAGAGGCAGCAGGAAGGGTTGGTAGGTATGTGACAGTGGATGAGGAAGGATTGGGTTGGGAGGCAGTTGGTTAGGCAACGCCATAAGGAGAAGCTATGGCGAGGAATATGACCTTTGAACCAAACCACCTTAGACCACGGGACCGTCAGGGAAGGGTCGCAAATACAGGACCAAGCAGAGGCAGAGGTGAAAATCCCATTGGAAGAGGTAGTCCAAATGCATTTGTCATCCCTTCCTCTATGACCCAGGGGAAGGGGGGGAGGGAAGACCAAATATCATGACGAGGAGGGGGGAGGAAGGAGGGGACCAGCCAGTAGGTGAGAGAATGGAGGAGACCAAGGCATTAGAGGGGAGATCAGAAGAGTAAATAGTTCTAAGGGTAATCAGGTGGGATAAGATACCAGAGGGATGCGCCAGGGTTCCTTCCAAAGGAAGATGGCTTGCCCATTTCCTATCGAGTAAGAAATGCTAGCAAGGGCAATAGGTATGTTTTCAAGAATTTTCCTCCAAATCAAAGACGCATCTTGAGAATTGGGGGCCGTCCAGAGAGAGTGGGTTTTGAGCGGGCCAGATAGGATCCAATCTACCCAAATACTCTTGTGATTGGACACAATTTTCCAAATGAGCTTAAGAACACCCACTAAGTTAGCATCCTTGATTTTCCTTACTCCGAGCCCTTCTAATTTAGGGAGGTATACCTTTTTCCAACTAAGGGGTATAAGGAATCTGGAAGAGTCAGAGCATTTCCAAAGGAAGGAGCAAAGAATACCCTTAAAGATTTTGATCACCAAAGCAAGAAGGATGAAAGTGCCTGACCAGTAAAGGTACATGGATTGAAGAACCGACCTAACTAAGGTAAGCCGGCCAATAAAAGAGAGAAATCTTCCTTTCCAGAGTTGCAGCCTTTTTTGGAGCTGGTCAAGCAGGGGAGTGCAGTGGTGGGAGGAGAGTCTCGTGGAGATGAGAGGGAGTCCCAAGTATTTGACAGGTAGGGAGCCCAAAGAGATTCCAATAATAGCATTGAGGAGATCTTTGGTCTCAGGGGAGATACCGGAGAGGAAGATATTGGATTTAAGGAAATTGATTTTGAGGCCAGAAAGGCCTTCAAGGAATGAAGGTTGGACATGATAGTGGTGATGGAAAGGGAGTCATCTTTAGAGAAGATTATGATGTCATCAGCAAAAGCCAAGTGAGTGAGAAGGAGGTTTTTGCACTTAAAAATGGGAGAAATGAGGTGGAGGTCTGTGGCAGATTGAATGGAGCAGGAGAGGACTTCCAAGGAGAGAGAGAGAACAAGGGGGATAGCAACCAACCTTGACAAATGCCCCGAGGGAAAATACCCCGTCGAGCTCCCATTGATAAGGATGGAGAATTTAGGGGAGGAGATGCAGGTGTAGATCCAATTAACAAAAGAGGGAGGGAATGCCATCTAGAGAAGAACATTTGAAATGAAAACCCAACTGATTGTGTCAAAAGCCTTATGAATATCAATCTTGAGGAGGGTGGCAGGGGGTGAGACTTGTGGTCAAAGCCACAGACAATTTCATGACAGAGGATTATATTGTCCACGATGCTTCTTCCAGCAATGAAGGCAGATTGGTTTGGACTGACAAGGGAGTCAATGACTTTCTAAAACATGTTTGCAAGGATTTTTACAATGAACTTATAGAGAAGATTGCAGAGAGAAATCGGTCTGAAGTCATTCATAGAAGTCGCACCTTCTTTTTTAGGGATGAGGCAGAGGAAGGTGTGACTAATCCCACTAATCTAATTGGGATTGAAGAAGAAACTACGCACCGCCAGGATGAGATCATTACGGATGGTATTCCAACAGGCAAAGAAGAAGCCCATATTGAAACCATTAGGGCCCGGGGCCTTATTGGCCTTATAGGAAAGAATGGCTGAGAGGATTTCATCCTCACTAGGGATGGATTAAAGAAAGGAAAGGAGATTTTCAGGGACAAATTTGTTGAGAAGATTGGGCGAAGGGGGGTGGAGGGAGGGCTAAAGAATCTCTGAAAATGAGAGACCACTTCTGCCTTGATAAGATCAGGGGAGAAGAGATCAATCCAAAACGAGGAGGTGAGCATAGGGATGGTGTTGGCATTATTCTTGGCTTTGAGAGAGCGGTGGAAGTAAGCCGAATTGAAGTCGCCCAAATCTAACCATTTAATTCTAGCTTTATGGCGAAGAAAGCTCTCTTCTTGATCGAGGAGCAAGGAGAGCTGAATGGCAGCCGCTTTCTCATCCTCAGTCAGGGAAGGGTTGAGGATATCAAGCTGGAGATGGCCTTGGATGGTGTGAAGCTTATCTCTACCCTCAGAGACCCTGGAGGAGATATTGCCAAAGGTTGAGGAGTTCCAGAGCTTGAGAATGGCTTTGACATTTCTAAGCTTACATGCAAAAGCCAAGAGAAGGGACATGGAGCTTGAGCAAGGACGTTCCAGGCACAATGGCAAAAGTTTTGAAGTCGGAATGAGAGGTCCACATGTCAAAGAATTTAAATGGTTTGAGGCCGAAGGAACGGAAGGGGAGGACATGGATGGAGATGGGGCTATGATCAGAGATTCCTGGAAGACCAAAGCAAGCATGGGAAAACAAGAAGGAATCTAGCCATGCTTCATTGACTAGGGCCCTATCTAACTTGTGAGCCACCCTTTGATTACCAACTCTTCTATTATACCAAGTGAATTTGGCTCCCGACCATCTTAAGTCAGTGAGCTTGAGGTTATCAACACAGTCATTGAAGGGAACAACAGCCTGGTATTTCATAGGGTTTCCCCCATGTTTCTCATGGCTGAATCTAATGACGTTAAAGTCCCCCACAATTCCCCAAGGCCTGGATCCCAAAGAGGGGGCCTGGGAGATTAGGTCGGACCACAGGGGGAGTCTAAGGGGAGCTCTATTAAGAGCACAGATCACAGAGAGAGAACAGATAAAGGGACCAAATCGATGGGAAATAGAGATCCGCATAGCTTGGGAAGAGGAGGATAGACAGGAGATGGTTAAGGAAGATGGGTTCTGATGCGGTAAAAATTGACTAGCTGATCTTCCTTGCAGCTCTTGGCGCTCCAGTCGATTTGCACAGAAGAGAAGACAGGGGAGAGCCGGGCTGACCCGACGTGGGACTCTCCGTTGCCTAAGTCAAATCTTTCCATAATAGTTTGCTCAAGAGAGCTTTAGTAAAAAAGTGTTCCCTCCCTTGTGATGGAGGCTTACCTTGATATTTATAGGTTGCTGATGGAGAGAGGAGAGACGTTTGTGGAGTCTTGTTTAGGCGTAGTCCTTAAAGGGAGTGGCTCTGTGATTACGGGAATATTCCGGGTTTCAGGGTATATTCTGGGAATATTCCCCTCTTATCCTAAAGGTACAAGCCGTGAGAATGGCGGAAACTTCCGGGATGTGAGTGGATTGAGTCCTGCCCCTATAATCAGGGGCTACGTCCCTTGAATGTAGGAGTGGACGTGTGCACATTTCTAGGCGCCTTACTTGATTATGCCGGACCGAGGTGGCAGGTCGGCCTGCGGGGAGGCCAAGGCTACAGGTCGGCCTGAGGAGAGGCCAAGGTAACAGGTTGGCATCAGGAGAGACCGAGGCGGCAGGTGGCCTGAGGAGAAACCAAGGTGACAGATCGGCCAGTGGAGAGGTCGAGGCAGTAGGTCAACATAAGGAGAGACTGAGGCGGCAGGTCAGCCTGTGGAGAGGCCAAGGTGGCAAGTCAGCCTGAGGAGAGACCGAGGCGGCAAGTCGGCCTGAAGAGAGACCGAGGTAGCAGGTCTGTATACACGCTTCAGCCGTCCTGAGGATGGAGACACATTTGACCTCGTCACCAGCCCCCCGCTCTAGTAGTTCGGATCGGTCTGCTAGAGCAGTTAATTCAATATTGGTCTTCATGCCGCCTGCGTTGTCTGTTCGGCGTGAAACGCGCTGCTTTTGCCATGTGTCGCTCCTCCATTATTTCACCTCCGGCAGGCGAAGAGACCGCTTTGGGTGGCCATTGATTTCGGCCAGATCCGGCCGTTCGTTCACTACCTTCATCTTCTATAAATAGGGTGCTTTCCTTCACAGAAGACTTCGTGTTTGTTCGAGAGATCAAGTTAGCTCAGTTCAGCTCACTCATAGCAAGTTTGTCCTTCGACACTTCGGCACGGTTATCAACTCAGCTCGGCCTCGCAACTTCAACCAGTAAGTAGCTTCCAAACTATGGTTGACTCGTTCTGCTCATCCCTCCGTTCTTCCTAGCATCGGGCCTAGTGATTCCAACATGGCGCATGTCCGTCATCCTGACCCTATCCAACCGACCCCCTTTAACGGTCACAGGGCCCAGGGAGAACCACCCTGAGTGCCCTATCTCTGATGACTCGTCCTCTAACGGCGATACTTCAAGTTGTTCAAGCTCCGACAGTAGCTCAGGTTTGGGCAGTAGTTCGGGCTCTGAGTCTACTGACTTGACCTCACCAGTGGCCGACCCGACCAAGGTGGATCCTAGCTCGGGGGCCCCGTCTCAGCCTCCCCATGCTGCGGTAGCTGGCACCTCAGTGGCCGGGCCGTCCAGTGCTGTAGGTTCTGAAGGAGTCCCAAAAGAATCTGAGGGGGAGGGGGAGGCCTCTTCCGTTGGTGGAAAAAGGACCGCCATCGACATTAAGAGTATCCTTAAGCCCAAGGTCTTAGACCTAATCCGGGATCGGTACAGCATCCCGGAGTACGTAGTGATGCGTGCCCCTAATAAGGATGGGCATGTGGACGCCACTAGGGACGAGGTGGCTCTCTATGACGTGGCCTTTCAGAATGGCCTCAAGATCCCCGTCCCTGAACTGGTCAGCTCGGCCCTGTAATATTTGGGGCTCACTCCGAGCCAGATTACTCCCAACTCCTAGAGTATCCTCCTCGGTTTTGAGGTGTTCATCTCGAAGCTAGGCCGAAATGCAATGCTAAAGGTCTTCCGCAAGTTGTTCTTAGTGAAGAGGCACCTTTCGGGGTGGTACTACTTTACTAAGAGAGATAGGATGGTCCCTACGGAAACTTGAAGATGTTCACCAACATGCCCTCCTCGGTGAAGAACTAGAAGGATCGATTCTTCTACGTTGCAATGGAGGGGAACCCCTTCAAGGGTGAATGGACAAAGCCTACTTTGTTGAAGCTGAACCGAGCTCCAAAGTTGTTAGAGGCCGACCTCCAAACCTATAAAATGTGTTTAAGTGGGGAGGTCGTGGATGTCCGGAGGTTATAGAACGATGACTTTCTCTGGGAGTGGGAGTTGAGTGAGGTCCCCAAAGAGGGTGAGGGTCTAATTGAGTCCGGTCTCTTTCTTTTCTCAGCTCGGCCTTTGTACTAACTCAGTTCGGCTCGCCTTTGTTTTACAGTGGTGAACATGAATGTCGACCCCAATGTTCTTGCTGCGGTGTCTGTGGAGGCGCTGAAGGAGGCAGCCGAGCAGGCCACCAAGAAGGCTGCTGACAAGGGCAAGGCCGCCCTGAGCCCAGGCATTGGTGGAAAGACTGCTCCGCCCACTAGTGCGGGTCACAAGGCCTCACCAATTATTATAGAGGGCAAAACTGGAGGGGATCACGTCAGGTACACGCCTCGGCACAGAGCTCCGGGCTTGTCCAAGGGGCCACAGGGTCCTTCGGGAGACAAGGCCCAGGGATAGACCAGCACACTAGGCTAAACCACCGGTGGCCAGGAGGGCCAAAAGAGAAGGCGTTCGCCTAAGCAGGGGGCACAACCCGACTACCTTCCCAAGGCTGCTCGAACGGGGAAGAGGACTCTGCCGACCTAGGAGGACCTGATTGAGAACAACACTGTGCTAGACCCTAACAATGCTAGGGTCTAGTGCCGTCGAAGCCATCCCAGGAGGGACATTACCCGTGCAAAGAAGTTTTCTCCTGTTGAGTTTGCCGACCAGATGTACATGCGGATCGACGACGTTTCTACAACCTTTATCTTATCTTTCTTGAGTTTTGGGGTGTCTCTAACCGCTTTATTGGGCCTTTGCAGGGCTTTAATTTCTCAATCGCGGCTGCTCACCGGTTTGAGGACATAGCCGTCGCTTATTCGAAGGCAGAGGCGAAACGCTTTCACGGGGAGCTACATATAGTCACGGCCTAGCTGGAGGCTGAGAAGAAGAGGGCCCGTTCCGAGGAGGTCCGTGCTCAGGATGCCGAGCATCCCAGAAGTGTCCACCCTTCTCATGGCTTGTGCCTTCAGGAGAAGAGGGGAATATTCCCGGAACTCCAAGAGAGGGAGGGCAGCGAGATCAAAACTATTGTTGAGAGGTGGCTGAACTCCCCAGCCGGTCAGAAGTGGTTGATTGACATCAACATTGCTTCATTTCAAGCCAGCTCGGACAATACCATCCAGTTCGTCCTGGGCAAGACGCCAGACTATGATCTGTCGGACTATGAGCAGAGCGCTCCTACCCTCGCTCCTTCAGTGCAGCTCAGTGGCCAAGCCGACGGTGGTGAAGAGGTGACCCAAGCCGACCCGAAGGACAGCCAAGTGAAGAGCTAAGCCCACAGAGTAGCCCCATTTTAGCCCCCCCATGCCGTATAATTTTGTTGCTATTTTCCTCTCCTTTTTCTCTCTTTTCTGTAAATGTCTCCTTCAGGAGTAATGTACTTTTGAGGGTTTTTACCCCTCTTTCATAAATAAAAAATATTTTCATTGATATCTTCGCTTCTTAGAACTTTTGTGCTTCCTTGTTTTCCTGTACTTCAAGAGCGGCTCCAAATGATTTTTTTTTAAACTGTTTGAGGAATAAGGGTTCATCTAGCCATCGGAGTGTGGCTCCATTATCTGGCTGAGCTTAAAATTGGCCTCATATGCCTAGCTTACGAGCTCTTGAGGTGTCACGCCCAGGCTTGGCCATGGTAGTGCCGAGCTAGGGCTCGGTCTTTACGGGTGCCGAGCTGGGGCTCGGTCTTAGTGCCTTAAATGCTAGGTCTTATAAGGTGCCAAACTTGGGTTTAGTCTTGGTAGTGCCGAGCTGGGGCTCGGTCTTTGTGGCTTAGGTGCTAAGATCTTCTGAGGTGCCAAACCTGGGTTTAGTCTTGGTAGCTCCAAGCTAGGGCTCGGTCTTTGTGGGTGCCGAGCTAGGGGCTAGGTCTTTGTGCCTTAGGTGCTAAGGGCTTCTGAGGTGCCAAACTTGGGTTTGGTCTTGGTGGCGCCGAGTTGGGGCTCGGTCTTTGCGGGTGCCAAGCTGGGGCTCGGTCTTTGTGCCTTAGGTGCTAAGGTCTTCTGAGGTGCCAAACCTGGGTTTGGTCTTGGCAGCGCCAAGCTGGGGCTCGGTCTTATGAACAGTGAGAAAGTATTGAGAGAGAACTTCGTCTATTATTAGGTGGTATGCAATTGTAACAGATACATTGCTTCAAAATAGAATCAAATCTGCTCCATGAATGAAATTGAATATTGTAATATAAAAACAATGGTACTGAAAGCATAAAACCTATAAGACTAACACCCGGACGTGCAGGACTTCAATGTGATCTACTGATAAATTTTTTTGAGATTTTCGACATTCTATACCCTTGGTATAGTTGTACCCCCTAAGTCTGCAAGTGGTAAATACTGGGGCGAACCACTTTGGAGACTATGTAAAGGCCCTCCCAGTTCGCAGTTAGCTTGCCTTCATTTCTTGGGTCTGCTGCCGCTGCTTTCCTGAGGACTAGGTCGCCTACTAGAAATCCTCATGACCGAACCTTTCGGTTTTGATACTACCGCACCTTTTGCTTGTAGGCTTTATTTCGTATTAATGCCTCTTCTCAGACCTTGTCTATGAAGTTGACATTTGCTTGAAGCCTCGCCTCTTTCTGTGATGCATCAAATACCGCCGATCGGAACAAAGCTTGGGCTATCTCCATAGGGTCTACGGTTTCAGTCCCGTATGCCAGCCGGAAAGGTGTTTCCTTTGAGGGGGTCCGAGCTCAGGTGAGATAAGCCCAGAGCATACGGAGTAGTTGGTCAGCACAGTTTTTCTTCTCCCGGTCCAGCCTTTTCTTGATCCCAACTAGAAGTGTGTGATTGGCCTTTTCTCCCCAGCCGTTTGACTAAGGGTGTATGACTACAGTGTTTCGAAAATCGATGTTGAAGTTTCTGTAGAAGAGCCTGAATTTCTGATTGTCAAATTGTCGTCCATTGTCAGTTACCAGTACTTTTGGGACACCGTATCGGTATATGACGTTGTCTCTTACAAACTTTTCCACCGCCTGCTTGGTGATCCTTGCTAGGGGACGTGCTTCCACCCACTTTGTAAAGTAGTCTATGGTAACAATCAAGAACTGGACACCACCCTTGCCTTAAACTATCCAAGGATATCCATTCCCCATATTACGAATGGGATCGAGCAAATTATGGGGCTAGGTTCTGTGGCCGGGGCATGCTGTATCGGGGCTTGTACTTGACATTTAAAGCATTGCCGGACAAACTTCATCGCATCTTGCTGCATCTTCGGCCAATAAAACCCATGGCATAATAGCTTGTAAGCCAGTGCCCTTCCCCCATATGGCCTCCGCAGATACCTCATGGACCTCTCGGAGCGTTTCTTCTGCTCGGCTCGGTGTGAGGCACTTCAGCAGGGGCCATGATATTGCTCTCTTGTACAGTACTCCTTGGAGGGTGTAGTTAGCTGCTCTTCTCTTAACCGCTCTTGCCTCTGACTAATCTCTCGGGAGGTGCCCATCGCGTAAGTAATCTACAATAGGATCCATCCAGCTCAGCTCGGCTGGCTGTGTATCATTGCTACACATCATTTCTTGCTCGTAAATCGATTTTTCCAGTACTTCAAAGTATACCGAACTTGCGCAGTCATTGAGTTCCGTTGTGGTCAGCTTGGAGAGGGCATCTGCCACTGCATTTTCTTCTCATGAAACTTGCACCATTTCAAATGTACTAAAGCTGGTGATCAGGCGATGAGCTTCCTTTAGGTACTTGATCATTCTCTTTTCCTTGGCCTCATAGTTGCCTTTGACCTGGTTCACAATTAGTCGGGAGTCACTATGCATGATTAGGTCATCTGCCATTATTGCCTTTGCCAACTTGATTCCCGCTATCAGAGCTTTATACTCTGCTTCATTGTTTGTTACAGGAAATACAAATCTGAGGGCATACTGTATTGCGAATGCCTCTGGACTTTGCAGCACAAGTCCTGCACCGCTCCTTGTCGAGGTGCTGGATCCATCAACAAAGAGCTTCCACTTCCTGTTCGGCTCGGCCCCTGCTTCTGATTCCTCCTCTGCCTGCGTGCACTCTACCAGGAAGTCTACCAGTGCCTCGCTTAACTCAACAGCCCAACTCACCATCCGCCCTGCCACACTAGGGTTGTGGAGTGACTTCCTCAGCGACTGATCTGTCAACATGGCTATAGTGTGTGCTTGGAAGTAAGGCCTCAGTTTCCTAGCTGCCATGACCAATGCCAACGCAAGCTTTTCAATCCTTGGGTATCGTGTCTCCGTGTCGAGGAGCACATGACTCACGTAGTAGACAAGCTTTTAGAGTTTTCCTTCTCTTATAAGAATTGCGCTAACAGCCACTGGGGATGTAGCGAGATACAATTAGAGCACCTCTCCTGGCTCGGGTCAGCTCAGCAGAAGGGGCCTGGTCAAGCAGGTTTTGACTTCTTTAAATGCCGCTTCACATTCGTCTGTCCAAATGAACTATTGGTTTCCTTTCCCTCCTTTTAACAGCTTGAAGAAAGGAAGACATTTGTCTCCAGCTCGGGAAATAAACCTGTTCAGCGTAGCTAGCCACCACGTCAACTTCTGGACTTTGTGGATGTTTCTTGGCGGGTGCATCTCTTGAATGGCTTCAATTTTGGAAGGGTTTGCCTCTATTCCCCTTTGCGATACCAGGAAGCCCAGGAACTTCCCAGAGGTCACTCCAAATGCACACTTAGTAGGGTTTAACTTCATCTGGTTCTGTCGTCGGACATCAAAGGCTTCCCTCAGGACCAACACATGTTTGGTGCCTTTTGCACTCTTGACTAGCATGTCATAGACGTAGACTTCCATGTTTCTTCCGATCTGGCTTCGGAACATAGTGTTGACCATTCTCTGGTATGTGGAGTGTTGACCATTCTCTGGTACGTGGCTCCTGCATTTATGAGGCCAAAGGGCATTGCAGTGTAGCAATAATTGCCCTGAGTGCTGAGAAACGCTGTCTTCTCCTCATCTTCAACTTTCATCCTTATCTGGTTGTAGCCGGAGTATGCATCCATGAAGGTCAGCATCTCATGGCCTGCCGTTGAGTCTATGAGGGAGTCGATCCTAGGCAAGACATAGCAATCCTTAGGACAGGCTTTGTTCAGATCGGTATAATCTATGCAAATTCTCCACCTCCCATTAGACTTTGGGACCATAACAACATTAGCCAGCCAGGTTAGGTATTTTACTTCTCTCATAAACCCCGCGGCCAAGAGCTTGTCAACTTCTTCGTTGATGATTGTGGCTCACTCGGCTGCAAAGCTCCTGCGCTTCTGCTGAAAAGGCTTAAAGCTAGCATTAACGTCCAGACTGTGCTCAGCCACGTCCCTTGGGATGCCTGGCATATCAGAAGCCTTCCACGTGCAGATATCAGAGTTTTTGCCGAGGAAGTTCGGGATTTCGTTGTGACGTTGGGAGCTCAGCAATGCTCCGAGCTGGACAATCTTTGTTGGCTCGGCCTCAGTCAGTGAGCAATTGTTCCACAGGCTCGGCTCGGTGCAGAAGGCATTCGTCATGGCAATCGATGATTTCTACCATATATGCTATGCCAAAGCATGGTTTTTTTGTCAGACTATGAAGTTAGTATAACACTCTCGGGACTCCTAGTTGGACCTGCATTCCCCAATTCTGTTGTTGGTAGGAAACTTAACCTTCATTTGCCTAGTGGACATAACCGCTCTAAGGCTATTAAGACCAGATCAGCCAAGGATTGCATTGTAAGGTGAGGCTATCTTGGCGACCATAAATGTGACCATGGTGGTGGCCGTTTGAGCTCCCTAACCGATGGCTACTGGCAGGTCGACTACTCCTTCTAGCTCTGCAGGTGCGCCTGAAAATCCGTACAGAGGCCCAGGGGCAGGCTTTAAAGATTCGGCTCCAAGCCCTAATTTCATGAAAGGCCTCATAAGACATAAGGTCGAAGGATGCTCCTGTGTCTACTAGCACCCTATGGAAGGGGTGGTTAGCCACCACCAACTAGATCACAACGGCGTATTGAGGCCAATTCAGTTCTTCCAGGTCCTTCTCTGAGAATGTGATCGGAGGATCTGCTTGAAGAGTCTTGACAGGCTGCTCCATAATGCACATAAACCTGCATGGGCTTTGGCCTTTCTTACTGATTCCACTCTGGGTCCTCCCATTATAGTCAGGATGGCTAGACCCACAGGTTGGTTGTCATATGTGTCGGCTCGGTCCGTACCTAGCTCCTTGGGCTGCTCGGCCCTATCTCGGCTCGGCCCGGCCTCATCTCTCTTCAGCTCGGGCCAGTTTTCGTCATACTTCTGTTTCAAGCACTTGTTGAGGTACCCTGCCTTAATGAGCTCATCAATCTCCCTTTTTAGGGACTTACAAACTTTAGTGTCATGTCCATGGTCCCGGTGGTATCGGCAGTACCGGTTAGGGTTCCTCTCCTCTGGCTTAGCTACCATTGGTTTAAGCCAACAAAAGTATTTCTGGCATTGGATATCCAGAAGCAAATTTGTCCGCGAGCAGTCGAGCTCATACAATTCAAGTTCAGCAGTGTCAAGCAGTCGATCCGTCCTGTTCTTCTTTGGCTCCCGGGCAAGGATTAAAGTATCGGTATCGATCGCCGTATCGGTCGGCCAAAATTAAGATACGTATCGGAGAGTATCGTATCGTATCGTATCGGAGATACACTAAGATACGCTAAAGATACACACATAAATGGATAGGAAACATTTTTTTAAACACTTTTGCATAAAGAGTTTGTTAAAAAAAGCTATTGATAACATGTATTATGCATAAGCACTAAATTGAGGGTATCGTACTAAGAATTCAAGGTTTGTAGTTGTCCCATAAATGTAAAATCCTTATTCCCAACCTTGATTTCCACTTTAGTTAGAGAGAAATATGGCTGACAGCAACTTTGGAACAAAAACCCTTCAAAAAATCGTGTTTTTTCTGAAAAATTACCCATCTTGGCCATTATATGACCATAGCGCACTGTATCAGTACATACCGATACTCACGATACTAGATACTTACCGATACATATTGATACTCACCGATACGTACCGATATATATCGATACTCATCGATACGTACCAATATATACCGATACGTACCGATCGATACATATCGATACTCACCGATACATACCAATACATACCGAAAACGTACATTTTACCACAATTTTATAATTTTCATAGTCGTATCGAGGCATATCGTATCGTATCGATGTGTATTGGTAGTGTATTGATGCATATCGGTATGTATTGTAGGATATATATCGATACGAAAGGATTTTAAAAATTTCATGTATCGTATCGATGTGTATCGTATCGGTCGGTTAAATTTAAGATACGTATCGGAGGGTATCGTATCGGTATCGGAGATACTTAAAACTATGCTCCCGGGAGTCATCCCTAAGCCTTGGGGGTCTTTTCCTTTCTTTCTCTGGTAGCTCATTCCTGTCAGTTATTCCCTTGGCGGCTAGGACCTCTTCCATGGTGGCATACTAGTTACACCTTCTTAATAGCTCGAGCATTGTATCTGGCAAGTCGAGGGCCAGAGATCGGACCAAATCGGGGTATGTAATCCCATTGCACAATGCGCTATACGCCACTCCTTCTGAAAAAATTTTCACTTCTAGTGTCGCCTTAGTAAATCAGGCAAAGAAATCCCGTATAGTCTCCCCGAACCTCTGTCTCATGTTCATCACATTCTGCGAGGTCTGCTTCTGCTTCATGTTTGCTAGGAATCGAGTAAGGAACACTCTCGTTAGTTCTTCATAGTTGTGGATGGACCGGGGCCTCAAGTTCAACATCCACACTAGTGCGGCATCCTTTAGTGAGGCTGCAAAAGTTCGACAGAGAGTTACGTCTGATCTCCCATGGACTGTCATGGCTGAACTGTAGTATAGGAGATGATCGTAGGGGTCTATGGTGCCGCCGTATGTGTTAAAGACGGACACCACGAAATTTGGGGGCACTCGGCATCTATCAACTCATCGGATAGTGCATTATGGGCTAGGGTCACCGTTATATCAGCCGGGTGCCTCTGCCTCTGCATTCCTTCGATCCGCTCAGTAAGACGCTAGATGTGCCATTCAATGTCGTCCCTTCTCTCCTCAGCTAGGCGGTCGGAGGGGCGAAATTCACATTCAACTCGCCTGGGGCTTCTTCCACGATCCTGTAGTCTGTCAGGTCGGTCCTCTCCATGCTGACGTGCACCCGTAGCTGGCCTATGTGGCGAGTGCCGGTGTTCTTCTGCCCTGGTTAGAGATCTATGGGCATCTCGTCTCTGAGGCTCCGATCTCGAGTTGAATGACGTGCCCTCCTGTTCTGTGAAGGCCCTCGCTGATGTCTCTCGGTGGGAGATCAAGGTGGTGCCGAGCGAACTATTCGTGATGTCCTAACAGACCCGCTCACTGTCGATTGAGGGGCAACACTGCTATCAGGTGTTTTGTCTCAAGCTCGCCTATCTGGAGCTAGCCTAGGCAGCTGAGCAGAGCCTGTGCGGAGTACAGGAAGCGCCGAGCCGAACTAGCATATGAAGTCCCACACCAGGCTGTTGGTTGCCAACCCCTGCAACTGCAGACTCTGGATTTGTTCTTCTACAATCGGGTGGGTCATCCAAGATGAAGGTCCTTGGAGAGATTACTGAGGGTTTCGATCGCGCTGCCCTCCCTCTCCTGGAGTAACTCTTACATTGGCCTGAACTTGTGAAGGTCTCGGTACGAGCCTATCTACTGCTAGGGCATTCTCCCGATCTGCCATTGGAGGTGGGCGTGGTTCCTCGACTTATTCAGGTAGCAAACCACGAGATGATCTTACTCGTGTTGTAGTGGAGGAGACGACCTTCTCAGTTCTTAGTTGCATTGGTTCAAGTAGCTTTTCGTATCAGTTTCCCACGGACGGCGCCAATCTGATGCTATAAAAATTGACCAGCCGATCTTCCTTGTAGCTCCTGGTGCTCCAGTTGATCTACACAGAAGAGAAGACAGGGGAGAGCTGGGCTGACCCGACGTGGGACTCTCCGATGCCTAAGTCAGATCTTTCCACAACAGTTTGCTCAAGAGAGCTTTAGTCAAAAAAGTGTTCCCTCCCTTGTGATGGAGGCTTACCTTGATATGTATAGGTTGTTGATGGAGAGAGGAGAGACGTTTGTGGAGTCCTATTTAGGCGTAGAGTCGGTTAGATCAAACACCAAAAAATACGAAAAATAAAAAGACAATAGATCCACACGACATAGAGATTTAACGAGGTTCACATACCAAAGTGGTGTGCTAGGTCCTCAGGCGAAGAAGATGTTTCACTATGCAGAAGAGAGATTACACCCAAACAGCGGCGAGAAAACTCGCCCTGAAACCCTAGCTCGAAAAACCCCGAAAATACAATGACTTTCTCAACAAGCAATAGTACATTATATATACTTCAAGTCACGGGTTGACCCATCGGGTCGCGGTAGATCCAGTCGAACCATACCCCTCTGTTTCCATCTCAGATCTCAGAAAACTTCCCATTCGGGTCTCCACTAAAATATGTCGGAGCGGGTCAATATTCAAAATGGGTCAAGAATTCGAGACAAACTTAATAGAGTCCTTGAGAGGAGTGGCTCTGTGATTCCGGGAATATTCCGGGTTCCAGGGTATGTTTCGGGAATATTCCCCTCTTATCCTGAAGGCACAAGCCGTGAGAAGGGCGGACACTTCTGGGATGTGAATGGATTGAGTCCTGCCCCTATAATCAGGGGTCACGTCCCTTGAATGTAGGAGTAGACGTGTGCACGTTTCTGGGGCACCTTACTTGATTAAGAAAGACCAAGGTGGCAGGTCGGCCTGCGGAGAGGCCGAGGCGGCAGGTCGGCCTGTAGAGAGGCCAAGGTGGCAAGTTGGCCTAAGGAAAGACCGAGGTAGCAGGTCTATATACACGCTTCAGCCGTGCTGAGGATGGAGACACATTTGGCCTCATCAGGTCCCAAAGAATCCAAATCCTACCATTGGGGCTGTGGAGGTAATTGTTCTCGAAAGACCAGTGGGGGGCAATGGATGAAGCAATGCGGGATGCATTATGCTCCAAAACTTGAGTTTCCAACAGACAACAAAGATTGGGCTGAGAGGAGCAGATGAAGGATTTGATCTCAGCATGTTTCGTTAAGGTATTAAGGCTTCAAACATTCCAAAATGTCCAAGGAATCATTGGTGGAGGGCAACAATAGCAGGGAAGACCTGCAGGGGTTCTTAGAACTTGTGGAACCCTATATAGAGGAAGACCGGCAGTTGTAACCAATGACAGGGGCAGCAATGGAGTCGGAGTTTGGACCATGAACATTTTCTTCCTGGATTTTGGACCAGCTTTAAGAAGTCTAATCAAAAGTTCAGTATGCACTATCTGATATAGGACCCTCTCACCTTTCCTAGTTTTTTTTAGATCTCATTTTCCATAGTTTGACCCAATTTTGAGGCTGATAATGAATTGTAGCTAATTCTTATTCTAACTTCAACCAGCTACCCCAGCTCTATGTGTTCTTTCTAAACCCAGACTAAGAGTTCAGTTGTTTGCAACTTTGCATCAATTTTTCTACATGAATATGAGAACTTGCACCAGCAGGTATCCAAACAACACAGAAACAAATTACACTGGCAGGCAAAATTCAATGTTGATAGCATCTCTTAGCAACTAACCATGGAAAATGAAAAGAACAACAAAACACGCAGTGGCTTCCATACAGAATAACATAAGAAAGAATTAATGCATCTCAGTCTGAGAATCAAAAAAACAAACCTTAGCAGCAGGTGCCCACTCTCTATAAGTTATACCTGTGGCACTGAAAAAATCAGAAGAGATGGAATAAGAACACGAAATTCAAAATTTGATGAACAAGAAATCATATGCAGTAGAAGACAATAGAGCTCACAAATGTAATGCAATTTGACCAAACAATAAATGCCACTATAGTAGTATTTTCCATTACAGTAGTAGTAGTTTCACCAATAGTAGTAGTCAAAGTAGTCAAAATGGTCAATCAAAGATAATAAGAAAATATGGTACAGTACAGAAAGTTAGTGCTGCATGAAGGCCAAAAAGAGGTAGTAAATATGGAATTGGATACATTTCTGTTCCTCAATTAAACTTTGTGGAGCATGGAATAGGCTGCAATGACAGATACTTAACTTAGGTACCATTGAAGCAATAGATGCATCTTGGCTTGAAAGGAAGGGACTTCGAGGAGGAGGAAGTGTGGTTGCAATCACTGATACAGGGAATGACACAACCCAAGCCCCACTTGGCTTCACAATAACATTTTCAAAGTATTGTCAGGCACAATTAAAGAAGACTGGAAGGCCATATTCAATGGCTTACATGTTAATCGAAACGAAGATTCTACCACAACTTTTATCAAGATGTTACCAACAAGTGAGAAGCTCAATGGTTATAGACATTTCTTTATTTCAATCACCTAAAAAGGTAGAGACAAAGAAGCAACATATTGGCCAAAAGTGGTGATTGAGTAAAATGTGCCTGATGCAGTTGCATTGGACTGGTTGGATTAATATAATCCCTCACGGAGGTCTAGGCACAAACTTGGGAGGCCCACAAGGTGATGGTGGCAGTCGAATGCATGGTTTAAGATACAAGAATCGGTCTCAGGATCGGACAGGGGAGCTTAGTGGGAGCAAGAAGCCCTTCAGAGGAAAATCATCAACCTTACATATAGGATATATTATGGAGACAAGAACCTAAGTCAATTCAAAAACAGCCCCAAAAAAATATATATATATATTCAAAAACAAACAATTTGTACGATAGGAATAGATGTGTGAATATGCCCACAACTAACTGCATAGTTCCATCAAAAGGAGATACCTATTAGCCATTACTTTTGGTGGAGAAAAGAATAATATGGAGTCTCTTATCAAGGCAAACACCCAACAATTAGGAAGATGAAAAGGTGTAAGCAGCATATCCTTCACACAAAAAGACGTAAGAAACATATTAAAACCCAAAAACAAAATCTTCAATAAAAGATCCTATTCCTAACCCACACTAGATCTGATATGCTAGCCCCCACAAACTATCTCATAACAATAATGCAATCCATCAATAGAGCTCCTATGCCAGAACCAATTCTGGTCTCATCTCCAGCCTTATCATCAAACAGCCTGCTGTTGCTCTTCTTGTAGATCACAGTGCTCGAAAATCCTGTACACTGCATTTGTTTCATTGTTGTCACAACCGTTTATCCTAAAAGCTCGAGCGGTCAATTAAGGGCAAAAACAATGTATATCAACACCGCCTGGCAGGCCCATATGTGCACACGGTTTTGCAAGTGACATCATCATGTGGTACCAAGGGGCACAAGGCATTGGAGCACGACACACAAAGCCCTCAAACTTACTAAGGATCAAACACCTAACCTTTTGACTCTGATACCTTGTTACAACCATTTATCCCAAAAGCTCGAGCTGTACAACAATATATATCAACAGCCGTACAATACTTTCTTGGAAAATAATTATTATTTGCATTTTTCCTGTCATATGGCATATTTTGGTTGGACATGACCAAGAAGCCCATTTGAAGATGATTCAGTGAGGGAATGAATCCAGCTGCATGATGGGGATGGAGTCTTTCATGGGTTCCAAGAGCACCAATGAATAAGATACCATCACTATTTAGGGAAAACAACATCCTGAATTTTGCAATGGATGTTGTTTCCAAAATTTGGTATCGCATTTCAATAAAATGTTTTCCACTTTCTAATCCTTGTACAATTTTGTGTAGGTTTTCAACAAATCCCATAGAATAATTTACAGGGAAATAAATGCAGCCTTAGGTGTGAAGCACCAAATCTGGTCAAGCAGAGAAAATAATTTTTAATTCCGGAGGTCAACTATTCCTGAAAAGCCCAAGTATTAAGAAAAATATGGGCTGCGTTCCCCTCCTCATTGGGAAAATTATTTCCAGCATGCAAAGAAGTTGAAGTCGACCTCTCATTAGAGAAACGAACCTAAATTAAAGAAGTTTGCATGGAGAGGGTGAGAAACCCATTTTTAGATGTGGGAAGTATTAGTTTCATGGTGTAGGTTTTCTGATTTATTCTCTTGTTTGTTCCTTTTTTGTTCTTCTCTTTCTCCTTTTCTCTTTTTCCCAGAGTCCTCACGGAGTTGAGGTTGGGGTTTTTCAGTTGTCGGGGCTGGGTTTAGCCTGTGGAGCATGCTTGTGAAATATTGTTGGTCTGGTGGTGCTTTGCTCTAGCATAGCAGTGGCCTCTCTTTATATCTTCTCCTGTTCTCTCTGCTCTTAGCGACATTCCCAAAAAGGCAAAAACTTCTATGTTTCTCTTCCTAATGTTCTCTTTCAAAAGCTGAAATTTCAGGCTTGAGAGGTGGCTGTTTAGAGGCTAGAAAGAATTTCATCATCACAGAACACTCACCAAAAAGTCTTCAGATTCTCCCTACACACTCAAATTTAAAAGCAGATTGGTTCTGATCTAGGTGGCAACTGGAAAAGAATATGTCAATTACGATTCAACCATGCAAAGCAAATAGCTTCTTGAATATACAGCAGAAATTTATCTCTGGTTCGCCTGAGAGAAGAACTGTCCATCTGTACAAGTAGGTGGTCAGCGACTATATGACTGAATCATAACCCTCCACCTTTGAGTTCATAAGTTCATTTGTGGCCAAATGAGACTGCAAAAGGTTTCATGCTTTTTTCCTTCCTCCTCTCCCCTGTCTGCCACTGTTCCTCTCCCACAAAACATTAAAATCCCTATGGAAAATCAACAGCCCTACATAATCTAAATTCAAATACTTATAGAAATTCCTCCCTATCATATTGTGTTGGAATCATATAAACCTAAAAGAAATTCAACCGCTTCCCATACTTTTAAAGAGCACTGGTTACAGAATAAGCTCCCACAAGTGCATCAGCGTGCTGAAAGCAGAACTGTCTTAAAGAAAGTGACAGCACCAAAAGAGCATCAGACAAGGAGATCTACCCAATCTCCCACATTATACTGGCTTAGGGGATTGTTTAATACAAGCACACAAGCATAGGCAAGTTGTATAGA
Organism: Macadamia integrifolia; assembly: GCF_013358625.1. Classification (NCBI taxonomy): domain Eukaryota; kingdom Viridiplantae; phylum Streptophyta; class Magnoliopsida; order Proteales; family Proteaceae; genus Macadamia; species Macadamia integrifolia. The sequence goes on along the minus strand of NC_056565.1, from coordinate 1,683,200 downwards.
CACTGAAAATGTAAATCTGGAGCACATGAAGAAAGATCATACAAAAATCCCAATGAAAAAAAGTAAGGGTGGGGGGGGCGCAAGAAGACAACTTTAAATATTCAAATTGGTTGTACTTGCAGATTCCTGTGCCGAAAGCACTGGCAATATATTGCAGCTAGAGCATAATTGCCAAGGTGTCTCCTAGGCGCTCCTTGGCATCCAAGTGCCTTGGTGTTGCCTTGCATCCAGACCGCCTCCAACACCTAGGGAACTGGGAAGCCAAGGCGCCATGACAACTAGGAGTTAGAGAATTGTCTTCAACTAGCAATTTTATTTAATCCATCAGAAAGTAAGAAAGTAAAAAATAATCAGCTGTGGAAACAATAAATTAGTGGCGGCCTTGCTACTAGAAACACAACTTACAGATACCTGACAACGATATACATTAAACAGAAGTTAAATAGCGTGCATTAAAACATTCTCCATTGTATAGAGAAAGACGATTAAAATTTAAAGACAAATGAGCTGTTTCAATCAAACCAGATGAAATAATTCCCAGACATTTCACCGGATAGAAATGAGATAGTAATACCTTCGATTGAATCCAAACTTTTCATACCCACAAGAAAATGCTTCCAATCCACCCTCGTACTTATCAATCAACTCACGCATTTTCTTGTAATGCCCATAGCTGCAATTCAACAAGTGTCCAAAAGTTAATGTCATTGCATGCCAGCAGAAGGCAGCAAAAGCCTTGAAAAAGACAATAAAGGAGTAAACCACTAGCAAAAATAGACCAATAAAGTTCATCAGTCTCCCTTTGGAAGAAACCATGTGGGAACATGAAGAATACATTAACAGGTTGACATCCAATATGTATGCAAAAAATACAACAGATACTCTTTCAAGTCCAACATCATCAGGTTCTGTTGCAGCTGAAGACTAAAACCAGATAAAAAACTATGGTTATAGAACCCTAAAGAGCAGTGAATATCAGAATCTTCTTAAAAGAAAACTGTGCCAGAATGTAAGCAGATAGGAGTGGTAGTGGCGGCTCTGACCAGAAAGGAAGAAAAACAACAGCTGACAGATAGCAAGAAATTTCTGTCCAATTCCTTTGACATGATGTTGGGAAAGCTACCAGATCCAGATGTGCTACAACCCGTCAAAGACATTTGGAAAAATATGAATTTAGTCCCAGGTACAAAGTTGCCAAATTTACAACATTTCACATGAGCCAATGAAGCATGTGGAATTGAACCAAAAAAGGGAGGAATTGTTGACAAAGGCTTCATTAATGAGAGCCACAGCTCATGTGCAACATACACTGATACACCTTGTTAATACAAAAAAGATTGTGCCCAACAGATGTTTGTTAATAGTTGATCTATCAATAAGGTTACCATCAAATATAGGCCTTTTATAAGCAATTGAGATGCATAGCTATACCAGAACATCAAGATCCAATGTGAATGTATATGATCTAAAGTCACCAAAGAATAGCCCATTACATCAAAGATTGTCCAATGGCCCCAATCTCCACGCATGGTATTAAATGCTTCAATCTTTTCCCTCAAGCCTCAAAAGCTAATTCAATTCCTCTCCAGCCATAATAACCATGCAAGAAAATGTGACGACATTTTCCAGAGGATTTTCACTTTTCTGGGTTACAACATGAGCTTATAGGAAAATAAAACTTTCATGTTCCTTGGAGCTGAATCAACTGAAAACAAACAGGAAAAGTAGGTCCAGATAACATACAATAGGTCCAGTTGAGTTATTTTCCATGAAGTTTAAATTGAATTAGTTGATGCAGCTCAAGCCTAGGGAAGAGGAAGAGCTAGCTGAGAGCTACTCAAACCTTATTAGTCAAACCATGGGGTCCAGGTGTAAGTTTCTTTTTCCTTGTTGAATAATATGAGTTTCTTGAGTCTACTCCTAGAGTTATTAGATGTTATAAGAAGTTTTTTTATGATATCATTTGTTATTGATTTCTAAACCAGTTCAGTTTTTGTCGTAGCCTCGGTTTTTTTTTTTTTTTTTTTTTTTTTTCCTTTGCTGTATTTGGTCTCCATTTTAGATTAGGATTCATATTGGGTGGGGTCTGTCCAGCAGTGTACACGTAATGGCCACTCCCCCACCCCCGCAACAAAAGACAATCTTATACAATTAAGTTTTCTAATTTCTCTAAGCTGTGGTGGTGGATTCAGTAGTGTTCTTCTTGAGTCGACTCTTGCGGCTTCCTTGGTGGAATCCTACAGTGGGCACTCAACAAGTGGACTCCTGTCTCATCTCTATCATCCTATTTTTCTGTTTCTTATTGTTTCATTCCACCGTCCTTCATGTCAATATTCTAGCATATCTATACTCCAGCACACAGCAGCACCCCTGTTTTTGACTTGTTCTTTTCATCTTTAAGTCATCATGTCTGCAGGAATATGGATTCAGAATAATCACCAACTTTGAGCCCAACTTGTTGCTTTTATAAATTATCCTTAAATTCTTGTTTCACATCTCAGTTTATTATTCCATATTATCATATCCCATATCCCTGCTCTGTTTTGCACAATTTCCAACATCAATCCAATCGCACACTTCAAACTATTAGAGAAACCTGAGATATTTATAAAATCTGAAGGGCTGAATATCAAAAACACTCAACCTGGATTTAGATACTAGATATTGTATTTTATGCTTCTTTTTTTCTTTTTCTTTTTTGACTTCTCTCTAGTTACCCAAATCTGGTCTTATCCATTTCTCTTCATTCATTGTTCTGATTTCTGTTTTTCCTTCTCTATTATCTGAAGTTATCTATCACTTTCTATCTTAATTCATGTAATATCATGGTTTTTCCTACTGCTATATTTCTCTAAATTATTCCTGGAGTTCTACTTTTCAGATCCTAGACCCCTAAGCCTATTCTAGGGTTTGGTTCCTGAATTTTGCGTTACAGCTATCAGAAACCTTTCCATCTAAAGTAAATTTGATAATCTCAAAGAGCCCCCAACTACCGATGGACCTGGATTACCAAGGGAGTTTAATTTTCCCCTCTTTTGTTTTTTTCACATATCATCTTAGTTTACTTATTAGCTTTGACCTAATAACAACATTTCCATCCCAAACCAGAAGGAAACTAGAGCTTCCCTCTCCCTCGTTCCTTTAAGGAAACTCTTAAAACTATTTGATGTTATCAGGCCTCTCTATGGCCCCTTGGATGCGTGAAACCATTGTGATAACACAAGGGCTTTATGCTCTGGTCAGAGAATACTTGCATCATCATTCTCTTAGAAGTGCAAAGACTCCAACAGAACGGAAGATGGTATTTAGTTTCATGCTTCCACATAATTCTGTAATTCTGATGCAAAGAAAAAGTAAATAATTCTGTCAAGACCTCCACCCTCATTGTCATGTAGGTGGTAATAGCAAGGGCAGGAATGGAAACATGAGTTTGTTGGAAGCAAGAGTATATGTTTTCCTTTCCTGTTCCTTTCTTTTTTGGGGGGTAATTACAGGTGAGGTACCATACATATAAATACGTTTGAGGCACTCTTTTTTCATATTTCCAACTTTGCTCATACCACCATCTCAGAACACTTCCATGATCTCTCCTCCTCCCCCACCACCACTTCCCCTTCTCCGATGCCAACACCTCCACCTCCAACATTGCCGCCAACACCAGTGGCATCAACAACCCCTCTGCTTATCTCTCTCTCCCCACTCATTCTCTGCATCTCTCTCCCCCACTTTGTTTCTCTCTACCCCCTGCTGACTCTCTCTCTCTCTCTCTCTCTCTCTCCGTGCATCTCTTCCCCCCCCCCCCGGCTCTGATCACCCTCTGAAGAACCAGCAACAATCATGGGTCCTAACAGTTTAAGACCACTATATCGACCTAATCTGAGTTTTGAACCCAACCCCCTCTTCTCTTTCATCCACTAACCTGCACTAGGAGCCTAGGACAACACCAAGGAATCGTTCCCTAAACCTTTCAGCAATATCCTTGGTAGGCTGAGCTCCGTCATACATCAAGGCTTCCAGAGAGCTCATATCACAGCCCCTTCATCACAACATCATCTATGACCATCATAAACACTTCCGGTGGGACAACCACTATATGCGTGACCTTAAACTGCTCAACCGCCCTCTTCATCCTCCCCAATCAAACTTCCTCATCAACACCACCGTCTCTCCAACCGCTACTGACTAACAGTGCAGAAGCCCATAAGCATAAAAGTACGACCGGTGTACAACAGCACCACCAAAAATGCTCTTTTGGCCACAGAGACAAGATCCAAACCACCATCAAAATCCAATTGCAGTGAGTCAACACTCAACAGTACACCTTTGACACGCCCAGTTGCATGCACTTCCTAAATTGGCTCATCAAGGACGACGATACGGATGCCACCTGCCTCCTACTTAGTGCCGTCAAGGCCATGAACCCCAAGATTGTAACTGTCATAGGAAGGTGAGGCCAGCTACAATCAGCCCTTCTTGCGGAGGTTTGTGCACATTGGAATCTTGGACTTCCCTTCCTAATAGCCATTAAAGGCTGAAAGTAGAGCAGGTGTAGTTTGGAAGGGAGATCCTGGACATGGTGGCCTCTCTCTCTCTCTCTGCACTTAGTGTGCAACTGCCATCATTGAAAGCTTAGTTGGGGTGCTCACTGCCTACAATAGCCAATGTGATGGCAAGGGAGGCAGAATGCGGGAGATGCTCAATAGGAGTTACAGAGGGATGCGATGGTGCGCAGACGGTAGAGAATCAGAAGGTGATGGAGGCAGTAGGTGACAATGATGGGGTATCACGGGAATGGTGGCAATGGCCAGGGCAGCGGCAACAAAGAAGGCAGCCAGGATGAGGGGGGCCAACGCAGGCAGAGATGGCAGAGGAGGCAGCCAGGATGGTGGGAGGTGCAGAAGATGCAGGAAACATGCAGGCAGGAGTGTGGGTGAAAGGAGTTTCTACCATCTATGAGTAAAATTGGAAATATGAAAGAGTGGTAGGAAACATAAAATGTGATATACCCGAAAAGAACGTATCATAAACATTGGGTAGCTCAGCTGTAAGTTACCCTTTTAATAGAGAGATTCCCTTTACTGTTTTTATATTCTTTCTTCTTCTTCCATTTTATTTTTTCACCAGATTTATATATTTCTTAATGGTGAAATTCGGCTTGCTCCCCACCCCACCCCCCCCCCCCCCCCAAAAAAAAAAAAAGAAGTAAGATTTAAGAAAAATGCAAATTGACAGATCAAAAATCAAAAAATAAAATTCTACAAAACTTCACTAGTGGAAAAAATGAACAACATGATGCACAACAATACTAAGGAATGGGACTTCCCTTCAAAGAAACACATTTTAAGGAATAAGCTAAAGTGGTTAATTATCTAGTTATTTCACATTTTTCCAATCATTTAAGTTAGTCATGCATTTGCTTAAATATTCGGTGCAGAAGAACTTTTATGTGATGCCATTAATTTGCTGGGCCATTTCCTTATTTCAATAGAAGCACTGGAAAATCAGAGAGAGCCAAAGAGAGGCAGCATCTCACCGATAATCAAGATGATTTCGAAAATCATTCAGCATGGGATCAATTTCATATATTTTCTGGCCAGTGCCAGGTGGAGGAATAGATCTTGGTCTGGCCTTGGACTTTCCATCACTTTCCCTGGCTTCTAAAGGAGCAGACACTTCCACTAACCCATCCTTAGCGGCACCGTCGATAACTTGTACAGGAACCGAATGTTGTTCACCATCAACCTTACTATCATGACTGCCAGGTTCTGAAGAAATATTATTTTGTTCACCCTGAATCTTACTATCCTCTTCCATGGGTATACCAGCTACTTCTTGGAATACCTACCACAAGAATGATAAGAACATATGACCATGATGAAAACAGTATGAAATTATATTCTGTTCTATCCTCTCATTCACATTCAGTAAGTCGCGCAGAAACAAAATTCCTTCCACCTCATGCTCAAGAAGTATTGATAAGGTAAAAGGTGCATTCTCTACTTGTTTTCTTCTTCTTTTTTAATGACATTCCCCCCACTAAAATATAAGCTTCAATGTTTTACAAAAGCATAAAAAAGAAACTCTTCTAGAAAGAGAGACCTCAAAATCCACTTGACGATTACGCTAGATGCCTAGATAAAGATTTCATTTAGAAGTAAATGTGATTTAGTTTTGGATCAAAATGAAACAATGATTTTGTCCTTTAAGTAGCAAAAGAGACCACAAAAAGTGGTCAAAACCCAAGAAAAAATCCCTCCTTTTGGGATAGATGACCTACCAATGAAGGTCAGAATTCAAAGAAGGGAAATAAAATATATAAATAGAGGGTCAATCCAACTCATTGATGTGAAATACAAAATCTAACAAGAAAGGAGGTAGCCCTACAACCAGGGCACAATTTCAATATCAACCCACTTGATGACCTTTGGATCTAGAAGAAAACACCAATTTTTAGATGAAAAACTATGCTAGGCAGCTTGTGAACTTTTTTAGTCTTCAACTCCTTTCTTGTTGATCCTAATTACCAGAAACCCCAACCCCAAAAGCCATGGGCGTAATTTCTTTCTAAGTCCTATACCAGTCATTTTCAAGCAGAGTTCCAAAGACAGAGAAGGCTGTCCCGAAAAATGTCAAAGGAAAACCACTCACCCTATTGCAATTGTACAGTTAAAACTGAAATATTATTTTAATACTACAAGCACAAGTTTAAAAATAAGAAGGAAATAAACTACAAAGATCAGTATGATTGATAAATAAACCTGGGAATCTTCTGAAATAGCTGCCGAAGTTTCCACCAAATCAGCAGAGGATGAAGAGACATCAGCCTCACCATCAGGGACGAGGACTTTCTCAATAGCTGTAGCCGTTGAAGAAGAATCAGAATCATGAGAAGACTTTCCAGCAAAGATCTTCCCTACAAAGGACAATCCAGTAAGCTTAATTGAAAAAAATAAATAAATAAATAAATAAAATTACAGCAGTATATGCACAAAGCGATACACACATACACGTTGGGCGTCCTATAGGTCCAACAGATTGGTCTTTTTTTTCTTAAGATCATATCATCCATAATCTTGAATCCAGAAGAAACTGTTCCATCATCATCGATCATCTATAGTAAATTATTGTTATACCCCTTCTGAGCCCTATATCAATTATTTTGTGAACAGGTTTTTTTGGGGGTGGAGGGGAGTCAGGGAAGGGGGAAGGGGGAATGGTGAAAATATCTAAAAATATATATGTGTGGGACAAGCATAAACTTGTAAATTGAAAGTGGGGAGAAAGGAAAAACCAATTTCATCTCAATCTTGCAGCACGGATCTAACCCAGCTGCAAGAACTGAAATCATGCCTTGGTCTCTCCCCAAAACATTGATCTCTTATAACCATATACATGATCTGGGTCCCTTCAACTTTTGAGCATGGTTCAAAAACTCACCAAAATTTCTCTAATTTTAAAATGTCTGAATTGAAATATGAGGCAAACCCCAGAATCAGCACCATTTCGCCAAAATTTCGCTCATTTTGGTTAAAATCTCTCTCATTTCGGCCCATAAAATGGACTGTTTCATCAAATTTTCGGTCATTCGGCTATAGTCCCCCAAACTGGCCAAGCAAAAAACTTAAAAAAAATACGTTGTTTTGGAAAAATTTTGGTATTTCAGTAGGTTTTGGATTTGACCAAACAGCGAAACGAAACGATTTTTTGACATTGCTTTGAGGCATGAATTTGTTAAGATAAATCTTCACCAATCCTAGAGTGAGTAAAGTATCTACACAGTTCTTCCTAATTTTTTACATTTATTGCAATTGAATATTCTAAGTTGAACTTTCTTCCTCACGCAATTGTCCTCCCACTGGGATGACAAAAAGGTGTCATCGAAGCACAAATTCAATTCCACCCACCTTCTTTTTGCCATTATACGCATCACTATAACCACAATCACTATTATATTGAGCAAATCTCGCACTCTGCCATCCCCCAGTGTGTGGTCAAATCCCTAACATTGTCCCAACACTTCTCACCTCATATCTTGATAACAGAACAAACTCAAAATATCATAATGAACAAACAAATCGAGGAATTCAAACACCTTATCAACCACTCCAAAGCCTCCAATGATAAACAAGAGAAAGGGAATCAGGTCCCTGCTCCAACCTTCAACAGTCCCGCTAAGTGAATGATACACTTGGACCACCTGTGGATGGACCACCACTTATACAAGAAGAGGATGGGGCTGATCAAGAAGGAATCTCAACCAGGGGACCACAGACTTTTGTATCAAGAAGGACAAGGAAGGTTCCTCATTGGCTAAGAGATTATGTGGTTAGCCATTAGGAGAGTAATTAGTTTAAAAGATGGTTAGTTAGTTAGACAAGTGGGTGTTAGTATGTTAAACAACCCAGCTTATCTTTCTCTGTAACTGAATATAAAACAAGGAGTACTCTTTGTACTGGGTAATGAAAAATAAATTCCTTTTCTTGTCTTCTTCCCCAATCCCCTGTTCTTGAGCTCTCTTCTTCTTCTTCCTTCCTTAATCTCTCATTTCTTTCCTCCCAAACCTGCGACTATAGAATCTGGTTCTAACATTGGTGCTTTCATTAAGTTGAATCCATGGCTGAAGGAACCAGATTCACTAAACTTGATGAGACCATTAAGACAATCCAAAGCTTCCAAACCTCACAATATCAAGAAGTCAGTGAATTAAAGAAGTCTACAGATCTACACTTTGCAGAGATCAACACTACCCTAAAGCAATTCATGGCAACTGTGGAAGCTCAACTGGAAACAATGACTCATCTCAACCAGCATGATCATCAACAGAACGGGAACAATCACAGCTCCCAAGATCGCTACTCTGCAGCATCTCAACATTGCAACCAACATCAACCGATCAAATCGATGAGGCTAGACGTTCCAAGGTTTGATGGAACCGATCCATTAGGCTGGATCTTCGGGATACAACAGTTCTTCGATTATCACGAGACTCCAGACGAACAATGACTCATGATCGCTTCTTTTCACATGGATGGAACAGCTCATGCTTGGTACCAATGGATGTATTCCAATGGCCCTGTTCGTGACTGGCAGGGATTCTTGGAGGTCCTTAAACAAAGGTTTGGACCCTCATCTTATAAAGATCACAAAGAAGATTTGGCTAAATTGACTCAGGTTACATCTGTTGCTAAATATCAAAATCAATTTGAAAACCTTTCTAACCGTATTACTGGATTATCAGAACCATTCTTGATTAGTTTCTTGTTTCTGGCCTTAAACCTGAGTTGAAAAGAGAGCTATTGGCAGCTCAACCCACTACCCTAACCCAAGCAATGGCTTTAGCTCGTCTACATGAACAAAAAAATAATGATATGAGGAGATCTTGGAACCTGCAGTGGCAAGAAACTTCACTGGGCCTGGGTTATTGCCTACACCACCTACACAAGCCCTCAAACCTCCATTTTCTCCATCAACAACTATACTTCCAATTAAGAAACTTACTCCTATGGAATTGAAGGCTAGGAGAGAGAAAGGGTTATGTTATAACTGTGATGAGCAGTATACTCCTGGTCACAAGTGCAAAAGTAGGTTCTTACTTTTAATGGTGGATGATGAAAGTAAAGAAGATGAGGAGAATCAAATTGAATGGGAACCAATCTTAGATTCTGTTGAAGAAGGGCTACTAGAAATCAGCTTACATGCTCTGGCAGGACCACTTAGCCCAAGTACAATCAGATTAACAGGTACTTACAACAAACTTCATGTTCATGTTCTTATCGATAGTGGGAGTACCCACAATTTTGTTCAAGAGAAAGTAGCCAATATGCTATCATGGCCAGTTTTTCCTTCAAAGCCTTTTAAAGTATTTTTTGGCAATGGAGAATATATCTCTTGTACCAAGAAATGTGTTGGGATGACCTTAGAATTACAGGGGCATACATTTACTATGGATCTGTTTGTACTGCCAATACAAGGGGTTGATATAGTATTGGGAATTCGATGGTTGTCCCTTTTGGGACCTATAGTCATGGACTACAAGAAGCTAACAATGGACTTCACCCGGAAAAATTCCCCAGTACATTTCCAAGGTGAACCTCAATTCAGGTTAGATCCTATCTCAGCCAAGCATGTTAAAAAATTGGCTACAACTCACTCCATAGCTTCATATTTCCATCTCAAGGCATATCAGTTTTCTAGTATCGAAACTGAAACTACCAAGCAAGCTCCTGAGATTCAGAGCATCTTAGAAAAATTTTCTGAGGTATTTGAAGAACCCAAGAGGCTGCCTCCTACAAGAACAAATGACCATCAGATACACCTTATTCCAGGAGCTACACCAGTTAATGTAAGGCCATACAAGTACCCCCAATTTCAGAAAACTAAAATAGAACGGTTGGTACAAGAGATTTTACAACAGGGAACTATAAGACACTCTCAAAGCCCTTTTTCTTCACCCATACTGCTGGTCAAGAAGAAGGATGGGACTTGGCGTTTTTGTGTAGATTATCGAGCACTTAACTCCATCACCATCAAGGACAAATTTCCTATTCCAACGGTGGAGTTGTTGGATGAGCTTCATGGGGCTTGTTTCTTTTCGAAGCTGCATCTTAGGAGTGGTTACCACCAAATTAGAATGCAAGACAATGACATTTACAAAACAGCATTTCGCACGCATCAAGGCCATTATGAATTTGTAGTGATGCCTTTTGGCCTTACAAATGCACCATCCACTTTTCAATCCATTATGAACCAACTTTTCCAACCATTTATGAGAAAATTTGTTACGGTGTTTTTTGATGATATTCTGGTATATAGTAAAACTCTACTTGAACATGTGTATCACTTGGAGCTGGTCCTTGGTTGTCTCAAGACAAATCACCTATATGCAAAGCTAAGCAAGTGTAGTTTCTGTCAGGCATCCATATCCTACCTCGGCCATATTGTTTCTGCAGCTGGTGTTAGTCCTGATCATGAAAAAATTTCAGCAATGCAAGATTGGCCACAGCCACGCACTATTAAGCATCTACGAGGATTTTTAGGTTTGACCGGGTATTATCGAAAATTTGTCCATCACTATGAGAGCATAGCTTTCCCTCTTACAAATCTCCTCAAGAAGGAAGCTTTCCATTGGAATGAATCTGCCCAAAAAGCATTTGATAGATTAAAGGAAGCAATGATTCAAGTGCCGGTCTTATCTCTTCCAAACTTTGACAAGGATTTTGAACTAGAAACTGACGCATCCAATGTGGGCATAGGCACTGTGTTGATGCAAGAAGGACATCCATTAGCTTTCTTTAGTAAGAAGCTATCTCACAAAATGGCAACAACATCAACAAATGTCAAGGAATTATATGATATATCTCAAGCAGTGCAAAAGTGGAGGCAATATTTACTTGGGAGACAATTTATCATTAAAACTGATCATCGAAGCCTCAAGAATTTAATGACTCAAGTCATTCAGACACTTGAACAGCAACAATACCTCAGTAAGCTCTTGGGATTTGTTTATACAATTGTCTACAAACCTGGAAAGGAAAATGAAGCTGCGGATGCTTTGTCCAGATTACCAGAAACTGATCTATCCGAGTCTGCACTACAATCTTACACTGAACCGGTCTTTAATATCCTACCACAATTGAAGGTGGAAAATGAAATTGATCCGGAGTTGATGGCAATTCATAAGGCGTTACGGGAAGGCACTAATATTGATTCCCATTACTCTATTAAGGACGGATTACTATTTTACAAAGGCAAAATCAGAATCAGTTCTCAATCTCAGTTGCGGGACTCTATCATCAATGAATTTCATTCTTCCCCATTAGGTGGACATGCTGGAATCTTACGAACTTATGTCAGAATTTTCTCTCAATTTCATTGGCCTAAGATGAAACAAGATGTCATCAGATATGTCCAACACTGCCTCATTTGTCAGCAGGTTAAGTACTCTACATCCAATCCTTGGGGATTGTTGCATCCTTTGCCTATTCCAGTTCAAGTTTGGAAAGATGTGGCAATGGATTTTATTACTGGTCTACCCATGTCTAAAGGAGCTACCGTTGTTTTGGTTGTAGTTGATCGCTTAACCAAATAAGCTCATTTTGGTTCTTTGCCTTCTAACTTCAATGCATTTAAAGTTTCCCAATTATTCACTGAGATGGTGGTTAAGCTACATGGTATACCAAAGTCCATTGTTTCAGATCGCGACCCGATTTTCCTCAGCAAATTTTGGACTAACTTGTTCAAACTCAGTGGCACTACATTAAGTATGAGCTCTGCATACCACCCGCAGTCAGATGGGCAAACTGAGGTTCTCAATAGATATTTGGAACAATATCTAAGGGCTTTTGTGATGGACAGACCTCAAGCATGGACCACTTTTCTTCCTTGGGCTGAGTTATGCTACAACACTTCTTTCCATTCGGCAGCACAAATGACACCCTTTCAAGCTCTTTATGGGAGACCTCCACCAACTATTCAGAGATACATCAAGAGATCTTCACCTATTGAAGCTGTCGATCATGAGCTTAGCACTCGCTCCCAATTGTTACAACAACTGAAACTCAACCTGCAGAGGGCTCAACATCGAATGAAAGACATGGCTGATCGACACCGGATTGATAGAGCTTTTGAGGTTGGTACTTGGGTTCTTGTCAAGCTCCAACCTTATAAGCAACAATCATTAGCGGCTCGATCCAGCAACAAATTATGCAGGCGTTATTATGGGCCTTTTCAGATAATCCAAAAGCTGAGTTCTGTTGCTTATAAGTTACAACTATCAGCTGAGAACAAGCGTCAAGTTTGGGTGCGTGGGGAATTGGTGCCTCAAGTGCTGGTTCAATGAACAGGCTTGGCTCCTGAGGACACTTCTTGGGAGAATTTCAGAACTCTTCAAGCTGCTTATCCACAGTTGCACCTTGAGGACAAGGTGTCTTTTGAAGAAGGTGGGAATGATACACTTGGACAACCTGTGGATGGACCACCACTTATACAAGAAGAGAATGGGGCTGATCAAGAAGGAATCTCAACCAGGGGACCACAGACTTTTGTATCAAGAAGGACAAGGTAGGTTCCTCATTGGCTAAAAGATTATGTGGTTAGCCATTAGGAGAGTAATTAGTTTAAAAGATGGTTAGTTAGTTAGACAAGTGGGTGTTAGTATGTTAAACAACCCAGCTTATCTTTCTCTGTAACTGAATATAAAACAAGGAGTACTCTTTGTACTGGGTAATGAAAAATAAATTCCTTTTCTTGTCTTCTTCCCCAATCCCCTGTTCTTGAGCTCTGTTCTTCTTCTTCCTTCCTTAATCTCTCATTTCTTTCCTCCCAAACCTGCAACTATAGAATCTGGTTCTAACAGTGAACCACTTTAGAGTTTCCCCTCAAGCACCAAAAAACAGTTCACCATCAAATACCATCTAAAGTCAACCAATATACCAGGTTAGTGGAATCAACCTTTATGACGCAAGGATGTTTCTAAATCAGAGCCAACAACTTATCCAGCAGCCAGGAGGCAAAAACCACCCCAATCCCATCCCCACACCCAAAAGAAATATGTATATACGCATATTTCAGCAAGACTTACGCAACTCCAGCTTATATACTACCAGCAAAATAGGGGGAAAAGTTTGAGGCACTACAATCTCAGAGTAGAATCAAAAAGCTACAGCTCAGGCATGGGGAAAGATTGTTCAAACTATGAATAAAAAGAAAATCAGACGCAAATTAATGGGGCTGCAATGAATCAGTAAACTACATAACCAAATCAATAAACCGAGCGCAAGAGGAAATGAATGAAAACTAACTAAATAAAGCCACCAAAATTAAGACGGAGAGGGTAAAGGGAGGGGAGGGGAAGAACCGCCGCAAACATTATTTCTGATCTGCAACAAATTCAGAAACAAATGAATCACAGGGATATAAAAGGATAGTAAGAACTCACAAGGAGAGGAATCTTTCCTCAAGAGAAGAGAGAAGTTCACATTCTTCCGTTCGCTATAGATGCTCGTCCGATTCGAAATACAAGCTGTAGGGACAGTAGGAAGATGAATTCCTGAGAGAGTGAAAGCCATGTCTAGGGTTTGGAGAGATCGGAGCTGATGCGACGGAAAAAAACAGTGACTGTAAACCAAACTACGAGTTTTATGAGTGAGAGAGAGTCTGAAGTTTGTCTGTTGCAGCTGCTGGAGCGGCATACGTGTGCACACTGGGTTGCATGGGAAAAAAATCTACCGGTAAGTTAATGAGGGACCCACAGATGAGGAAGCTCAATTCTTTTTCTGTAAGCGGTGCAGTATGGCCACGTGTTCCCTAGAGATGAGAAACGACTGGCTTTGGTCAATAGTCTTTTGCGCTTTTCGGGAAAACTTTTCAGGGCCTTTTCGTGTTTTACCAGATTACCTTTGTTTTGACGTCAGTATCGATATTGTACTTGAAGCAGTTGTCGCCGTTGTGACCTTTGCGAGATTATCGTCTGGTCCACAGGTGATGAATCAGAATAATCAGCCCTAAAAATCTAGCAGTATCGTTTTCACTTCTTTTTATAACAGTTATTCCAGAAACAACTCCCTGCGAAAGCGAGGAAGTCAATTATTTAGTGTAATTGGTTGGTATCTGCCAATAGAGTGAAGACTGAAGAGCTAATTAGTATTTGAATCGCAAGACTTTCTCTAATTTTTTTTTCAGAGGGGAGTTAGGGGAAGAATGACACTCCTTGGTTGTGCGGCCCTATCGTAGCACGAGGAACAATGACTTGAGATGCAAATGGATAGTTGAAATTTGAATTTGAATCCGCATTTGATCCTATCAAAGGGTGTTTGGATTAAAATCTGAATTATTTGAAAAATAATTATCTGATTCGATTAAATAATCAATTAATGATTTGGAAGGTTCTTGAAGTTTAGACAGGTACCAGAGAATGAAGAAAAGAGCTAAACAACTTAGAAAGATGGATTAAGAGCAAATTGTATTCATTGGGGGGGAGGAAGGTCCGGATTACACAAGTCAAAGAGTAAACAGATGGTTGAAAATCCAAATTTGATCCGCATCCAGATCAGTTTTGGTGTATCACTATTCGATCAAGAAATATTTGGATCCCGTTCACATCCGATCCGAATTCAATTCAGATCCGATCCGTTTACATCCCTATCAATGACTTGATGGGGATCATGTGGCATCAAAGGAGGGTGGGTTTTTGTATTTCACAAGGGTAAAGGCATTATTTCCTCACCCTTTGTGTTTGGGTGCAAGGGCTGCACGACTAAAGGAATTCTTTTCCCCCTTTTTTAATTAGATTTATATTATTTGACTCTCGACCCTGCTCAAATTTGTTTGATACATGCGAGTGCAGAAACCACCATTCGTGTGTCTATCTCGTCATAGAAAGCCTGAGCCTTGGTCTTGAATTTGAATCATCCCCCCCCCCCCTATTTGCAATGATAGTTGTTATTGCCACTCTCACTCTATGGGTTCCACATGTTATCATGTAAGCATGGTTGAACTGAGTCTCTCTTATAAATTGGATTAGCTCTAACTCTTGCTCCACCTTTGTCCTCTCATATTTCTCCCGAAGACTTACTAATCTATCACCATAGACCACCACCACAACCATCGTCATCTTCACTATCGCCATCATCTCCACCATAGGATGGCTACAATGTGGGATCATCGTAAGGAATAACCCCGAAAAAAGTAAAATAAAAATAAAAAATTAAGGAAAAAAAAAAGTACCGTTCAGGCAGTCCTACAAATGATATGGGATTCAAGGCTGGATTGAATCCTACATCTTCTTACAAACTTACCCTTGAAGATTCTTCTACATGCCTTGAATGAATGAACTTTTTCTAATGTCCACCTCTCCTTGTTAGATATAAACCCTAATTGAATTCCACATTATTCATTCATCCTTTGTGCTAAGTTAAAAACTCCAGACAACTTTTTCATGTTGAACCACGAACATGAAAAGCTAGTTAAGATGCCCTTTTGTTAGGAAGTACCTGCATGTTTTTGTAGGTTTGTTTTGTTCTTTTTCAATAGAATGCTAGTGTAGATGTTACATTCAGATTTGTTGTCACTTGAAAGTGGCAGGGCATGTTTGAGATGGCTCATATGATAAAAGAACATTATATTCCTACTACATATCTGTGTTAGACTATATCATGGTATAATAGGAGGTGAAGTCGAAACAGAAGCCAGAAGTCCTCTCCAAGGGGTCAAAGCAGTACTTCTTCCGGCTGCCAGCCCATAGAGGCATAGTCGGTCTGTTGCTCAAACTTATTCCAAAATCGATAGATAGTACTTGACCATGGTGTTTTTATGTTCTGTTTGATATTTCCAAGTTTGACAAGTTTGTAATTTAAGAAGTGTGAGTGTATTTTTGTGAGTAAGGATGGAAGATGACTGTGTTTGCTTCTCAAAAGGTGAAGGATATCGTATGTTCTTTGCTTTGCAAGTTTTAATTTACCTCCTATTCATTAAAAAAAAGGGAGGAGGTTAGGTATGCTGCAGGCTTTCCTCAAGCTAGCAGTTCAACCAATGGGAGGGTTGGGATAGGAGAGAAATAGGGGACTTTTCCAAGGAGAAGAAGAGAGATATTCTTTTAACTGCTAGCATAACCAATTCTCTTCCTTGGCAAAATAATGGGAATATAATGAAATTCATCAAATTCAACACAAGTAGTTTCCATTTACAGAAACAAGGGGATTTAATGTCTATGATTAAACGGTAATAATATGCTTAAAATATGTATGCATGGAGGTTTTTTCTTTTAAGGATATTTTTTTTCTCCTTAAAAGATGGATAGTCCATATGCTTGCATCTATATCATATATCTTATTGGTCAAAATATTATACAATTAGGTTTTGATTTGGAAAAATGTCAACATTACTCTCCACGTATGTGATTAGTTAGTCCATGTTGAGGCAAGTAATCGTCCTAGGCTACTTTCACGTCTTGCAAAGAGGAACAAACACAAGAGAGTGAGCGTCAGGCTGATCCGGCGGAGGACTCTTCGATGCCTAATTCAGAATTCTAAGCAAACAGATAATTTCAGTTAGAATGAAAAAAGATTAGTCCTCCAAAAAGGGGTTTACTTAGAGTGTTAATAGCTGAATATGGCAGCCATTGAGTGAGAGTCTCGCTTTGGCAGTTTCCTGTTTCAGGTAGGAGTCTAAGTATAGCAGGTGTTGTAATAGGAAAGTGAATATGGAGGATGTTGCCGTTAGAGGGAAGATTCAATATTCTACTGAAAATCCTTCACGGACTAGGATTATCCATATTTTGCAGCCCATGAGCTAGGCTTGGTGAGCCCTTTTGGGCACGTCTTGGCGGGGATGATCTATTGGAATCTTAGGCCGAGCGGCTGAGTTGAACGGCTTGACTACTGAGCTACCTGTTCATGACATCGAGTTTTGCGCCCGTTGTCCATCTGGTGAGTACTTGAGACCTTTCATTCAGTCAAGGACCTAACGTAGTTAGGCTTATTCAATGGTCCGGACAACCATATGGCAAACATACGTGTAATGTCCTCTTTACATTGGCACTGGCCCAGTCGTTCGACTGCTAAAGTCCCTTTGGAAATATTGGTTGGTCAGCTTCTGACTTGGGTGCCTGGTTTAGGCTGGGTGAATGAACCCATAGGGCTTAAGCCGTTTGGCTGGCTATGTATGTCTTTGTTCTGCCACCTGCTTGGTTCGTTTGGCATGTTTTTTACCATAATAATCCACACTATTCATATAGCAATTATAAAATTTGAAAATATGTCATTAAACCCATGGCCTTTTGTAGGATATTTGGTGCCTCATAGCTTCTTTTACTAGTTGTAATTTTCAGTATGTTCATAGGGAAATGAACGTTGTTGCTCATTCTCTAGCGAAGAAGGCACTAACTCTAGCAAGTATGAGGAGATTGGCCTACGTCTAGTCTTTGGCTCATTCATCTTTATAATCAGGATGCCTTGTGTCCCCCCTGCCTCGCCACCACAATAAAATTTCTTTTAACCCAAAAAAGAAAATGTTGAAGAAATTATGGAAAAATATTGGTACGCTACCTTCATATAGATTTCTTTTTATCCTTCTCACATAATAAACAATGGCCAATTTCTCTCATATTCAGACCATTTGATCCCCAATGGATTATACTATTTTCCAACCCCTCATTTGTGTAGTGTGTAAATTCCTTCTAACACCCCCTTGTAGGAATACCTTCCAAAAAAAATTAATAGCTCCGAAGAAGTGTTTCTTCTTTTTCTTTTTAAATATACTATTCTAAAGAAAATTTAACAATATAAATAAATATCTAATAGATAATGAGCCATACATTCCATTTAGACTACGAAATTAGAAATTGGCCTATTGATCAGCGTTAAAATTGCCACTTGAATCTTCCACGTGATACAGTAGAACACAATCAATAGTGTTCTACCGGAAAAAAAAAATCGATAGTGTAGGAACTAGGTGCAGCTCAAGACTCTCAACTGATATCAATCCAGATTGGTATTAAATCAAATGGATTTATGTCTGATAGGCATCTAGCCAAAAACAAGTAGGCATAGAATAGAAGACGATCACATCCAATTCAAGGTGTTTCTGAGCATTGGATGTGCGCCAAATACCCTATTGTATGACGGAGAATCTAAGTCCTTTTTTTTCAAGACATTATTAGTGGATCTGTCAAGCATCAGAATTCATGACCAATACTGATCCAATCTGGACGTTTTTGACTAATCCGATCTAAGATTAATTTAAAACCATGTTATGGATTATTTTATTTCGTCAACTTTGTTAATAATTTCTTTTTTAATTTATAAACATTAAGTCATAAACCACAGCTTAGAGTACCCTTTGTCCTTGGATATCATCAAAGGAAATTGGAATCTTCTTGCGAAATCCGAATATAAAATATCTTATTCTGGTGGAATATGCGCCGTAGGAATATCTATCATTTGTTTTCTTACTGCTAATGACTTTTTTTCTGATAAACCTTTCTGCTATACCTTTGATTGATGATGCTGTCCATCGCCATGGTCCCACCCAAACGCGCTTAATTAATTAAGTTTATCCAATTGCAAGAGAGAAGAGACAAGGAACCACAGATGGATCTTATAAGGGAAATACAACGTCTCGTCCTGCTTCACATAATAACGAAGATATTTAGGGAGAATACCCTGTTATTGGCTGGCTTATTGTTAAACATCTTTCACATTTACCCCAATTACCGTACGTGAGAGTAAATTTTTGGGTAGAAAGATGCTTATTTATCTAGGCAGTTTATTTATTTATTTATATATATATATATATATATTTAATTTAACTTAGAACAACAAAGTAGTGAAAATGGATGAAATTGTTCAAATATTCTCTGAACTACGAGAATAAGTTGTGCCATAAGGAGGGCATTTTTCACACAGGACAGGGCCAAGCGTAGAATGCATGGGTGATAGATTGGTCATAGGAGTACTACAAGATAGGCCATAGGAGTACTCCAAGATATACATGAGCGCCACTGATGTCAAGCATACTATGATGCCACCCATTTTCATTATGTGGGAATCCCCAACAGAGGAAAGGGTTGTAGGTGATCGCGTGTTCTGCTTCTTATCTAGTGACGAGAGGAGCATAGAAATCATTTATATTAGATTGTGTGTGGCAGCTGATATAAATGAATAAAGATAAACCGCTTGAATGGGGCCTATTCTCTTAATAGGCGGAAGATATGCACAAGACATGCCCTCTAAACTGAGGAGTAAACCATGTTACTAATCTCCCTCAAAATCTCGTCAAAGTAATGTATGATATGAAATAAGTAGGGGATGTGTTTAATAGGTAAAATAAGTATAAAATAAATATGAAGCAAGCACAAGGAAAACCTATCTTCCAAGATTGAGGCTCAAGAATCACAGAAATGGCCTTGAGGATCTTCATGAACAAACCAAAGGTCTGTTAATGAATATTGTTCTTTGAGACCCATGATCATGGCATTCTAAGATGTTAGATTTCACAGAGGCATTTCTTCGAATGCTGTCTTTATAGAGATTCATTCAGGGCGAATAAGTGCCGCCAACCATAAACATAACGCAAAATTTTCGCATTAGGCACTAATATCTATTTTTAACATCTAATTAGATTGGGTAACAATTCGAATTAAGAAAAATTAAATTGAAATAATCAAATAAGATAAATGGAATTACATTTTTTTCTTTAGTTTGTATTTGAATTTCGAACTCTGTCTATATATTTTAATATTATAATTTTTATATTTATAAAATTATTATTTAAGTAAATGGGTTAAATTGATTAATTGAATTGAAATCTCAATTATTCTAATATTATTCTAATTTAGAATTTGATTATTCTAAATCAGATTTAAATAGGGCCATATGGACTCGAACCGTTGTTTACAAATTTTAGATTGTAACAACAGGTCAGTCTTATATTTAGAAGGCAAATAATGGTTGATTCTCATAGAAAACTCAAGGAAGAAGTGAAATCAGTGTATGTACTTGGTTTCACAGGGAAGAAGATCTCCCACCTGATCACCCTCAAAATCCGCATTGAGGTTTGATACTATCTCCCACAATAGCCTCTGATTCACATAAAACCATTGAAGCAAAGCTCAAAATTTTCATTCATGAAAAAAATCTTAGGGGAACTCCTAGGCTCTTACACTTGAAAAGGTTGAGTATAGGTTTTAAAATCCTAATCGATAATTGAAGTGATCATTGTCAATTCCAATTCATACAATATTCCCCTATTCTTGACGATTTAATCCAAAAATCAACTGGTTCAAGTACTCAAAAAATCAGGATCGGTAATGTTGGACGATTTCCAATCCAATTCACCGATTTTTAAAATCTTGGTTGAGTAACATTTTCTTTTTTATGGTAGAAGGTTGATTAGCCTACCACAAAAATCCTATGTAGATTGGTTGTTGTTCAATTGGTTTTTTACATAAGGTGGTTTTACGAAAGAAAACCCTTGTTTTTGCTAGGGTTGCTAGAAGTTAAGGCATGTGATTGTAAATTGCCTCAAGAAGGCACAGGGTTTTGGCTCACCAGGTTAAGGAGGCTATTGGTCCTGCTATTGCAAATCATTTGAGGATGAGGGGTGAGGGGTCCGCTAATGTTGCTGCTCTTTTGCTTCTTCCGAGGTTCAATCTGCATGACAATGTTAACTTGATGAGAGGACGAGACTGCCGATCTGCCATCCCACGAATTTGATTTTTTACGCTGCTTAGTTCTGTGGTTGGGAATACCAGAGTGGTAGGGAATGATGCAATATGGTTGAAGGCAATAATGGTATGGTCTGCCTTACCAACAATTGAAGGTGGGAAGGGAGGCGGTCTACCCCGGTTATTGGCTCTGATACTCAAATTCATGCAACTAAATAATGGGGTTGAGGCTTATAGTGTAGATTTGCATCAATTGATCCCTTCTAATGTCACCTCAAGTCATTGGAGGCCCACAGGTAGACGATTTAATGTTACCATGGGAAACGTTACAAAGGAGATGATGAGGGCTATGAGGAGGCAACAAATGTTCAAACAAGTGAGCCCGAAGATGGGGATGATGTGTTAGGAGAGTCCCTTTGTCCTAAATGTGTTAATGGAATTGAAGACTCTAAGGTGCACTCAGGTACTGCATTGCTTAATTCCAAACATTGGAAAGATGATTATGCAGACAGAACCAAATATAGTTTTCAATGATTTAAAAACCTTCAGCGCTACTCTCAATGCTTGAATAGAGAAACCTTCTTCAAATTTAAGAAGGATAAAAAGTTTAAGATGGTAAATGGAGGTATGAAGCAAGCTCCCCTGGACACCCCATATTGGAATGATGGGAAAAACTCCTAACAGATCGCCAGATGTTTAGGTCAAGGGCCCTTCTATTGGTAAACCCTATGCTCTTTAATGAATCTACTATTTTATAATATTAGGGGAGTTGGAAATAAGCCATCGTGTAGGCATATGAAATCCATTATTTTTGTCTTCCAAAATTGATATGATTGCAATATCAGAGCCAAAATTTTCTATTTTGAAAACCCAATCTATCAAAGAAGAATTGAGATGCGTTATTGAACTGCAAATGGCATGGAAGGTGGAGAGAGAGAGTTTGGGTTTTTTAAAAAGATTATATCCAGGTTCAAGTTGTACAGGAGCATGCTCAATTTATTACTCTCAACTACATGGATACGACTACTAATTGTAATTTTCTTGCTACATTTGCTCATGCTTTGTGTTCTTTGGTTGAGAGATGGTTGCTTTGGGTGAAGCTTATTGATTTCTTGAGTCCGATTACTGTTTAATGGGCTGTTTGCGGGGACCTTAATATGATCATATATCCATCTGAGAAAGTAGGAGGGAGGCCTCCTTGTTCTCAATCAATGGAGGAGTTTGGTAAATTTGTGGACGAGGTTGCGCTAATCAATATGGGCTATAATGTTAATGCCTTTATATGGACCAATAATCAAGGGGGGGACAATATTTTGATGGCACTTCTGGATCAAGTCTTTTATATCAAGAAAGAGCTTTCCCAAGTGCATTACCTTAATCGAATTCGTTCTGACCATGTGCAATTTTGGTTTGAGTTTTCGGCTTCTGTTGCCCCTAGAGTACCATCTTTTAAATTTCAGCAAATGTAGATTTTTCATCCTGATTTCAAAAGCTTTGTGAAAGACATCTGGGAGCCATCAATGAGTGGTTCACCTCTTATTGTTCTTTACTCAAAGTTCAAGCTTCTTCATACCAGGTTTGGAACAAAGATGTTTTGGGGAATATTAATCAAAATGTTAGAAATGTTGAGGAATGATGTTAGTTGGAAAAAAGCAGAATATGATTTAAATCCTTCTAATGCTATGAAGATTGTTTTAGAGAGGCCTGCAATCACCTCCAGTGTAAAAGGAAATTTTTTGGAAGCAGAAATCAAGAGTAAAATGGCTTTAGGAGGGGGAAGGGAATATCAAAATTTTTTATGCCATGGTTAATGCTAAAAAAAAATGGGGATGGAGAAAATTAAAAATGAGGAAGGGGATTAGATTTTTGGTGCCGATGGGTTGCACACTGAGGCCGTACCCTACTTCTCTAATATTCTCTCTGCTCAACCTCATATCCTAGACAATGATTTGGTTGAGTCTATTCCAACACTTGTCTTTACAAAGGGCAATGTTTATCCCTCCTGGATCCAAACTATGAAAGAGGTTGAAAAGCAATTCTCTCTATCTAAGGACAAGGCTCTAGGGGCAGATGGATTTACTGGGCAGTTCTTTAATTACTACTGGGACATGGTGGGTCATGATGTGTGGGTGGTGGCCAACTATTTCTTCTCTGGGGGATTTCTTCCCAAGAAGTTTCATCTCATCTGACCTCATTCTCATTCCTAAGAAGGAAACCCAAGAGGTAATGTCGGATTTTAGACCCATCAGCCTTTGTAAAATTATCTCTACAAGGTTGGCTACCTTTCTCCTCAATTGATTTCTGAGGAGCACAGAGCTTTTGTATCCTTGACAATATTGCATTGATTCAAGAGGTGTTGTGGAAGATCTAAATAGAAAATCTCGAGGTGGCAATGTGGTCTTGAAATTAGATATGGCAAAGGCTGAAGATCGCATGGAATGAGATTTTATTTATGAAGATCTAAAAAATTCGGGTTCTCAAGAACATGGATTGAGTTAATCAAGAAAACTATAAAAAATTGTTGGGTCTCTGTAATTATGGATGGTGGGTTAAATGGCTATTTCAAATCTCTAGAGGTCTCCGTCAGGGTGATCCATTGTCTCCTACTTTATTCATTCTTACAAGAGAAGTGCTTAGCAGAGAGCTAAAGAAGTTCTTTACAGAGGGATGTGTAATATATTATCATCTTCCTATGGATTGCCTGGGCATTTCTCATAACATGTTTGGCTGATGATACAATTATTTTTATAAAAGGATTAAAGTTCCCTTCAAAGCAAATTATGGGATTTATTAGTAGGTATGAAATGTCTCTGGCCAGTTAGCAACTAAGCATAAAAGTTGCTACATTAAAAGCTCCAAAGTTTTGAAACCCATATGACAATTGTTGGCAACGTTACAGGGTTTGTGAAGAAATCTCTGCTTTTAACATACTTGGGGGCACCTCTCTACACGAGAAGGGCAGGTCGAAAAGGGAAGCTTCTAACTTTGAGGGGTAGGCTAGTTTTTCTTAAGCATGTGCTTTTTTCCATGCCGATTCACATCCTTGCTAGTTTAGAATTCCTAACATCGGTTATGCAAAGCTTTTACCATACTTGTGCAGATTTTTTATGGAGTTTTTTAGAGTTTGGTAAGTGACATCATTGGGTGGGTTAGCTAAAGGTTTGTAGGCCTTTAGATCAAGGGGGACTGGGAATCCGTTGTTAAAGGATATTAGTATGTCTATGCAGTTGAAGGGACTGTGGAGTATTATTTAAAAGAATTCCATATGAAGTGCCTTCTTCAAGGCTAATTTTTTAAGGGTAACCATACTGCCTTGGCTGAATACAAGCAAGTGGGTTCTAAAACTTGGTGGAAGGCCTTAGAGCTTAAAGAGTTTATCTTATTAAAGTCCAAAATGACTAGGTTGGCTCCGGTGAGGTGAATTTTTGGTTTGATAATTGGTTGCGTATGGGCTCCCTAATCAACTATTTTGATAGCGCCTTTAACGTGAATATTGAGACTCGGCTAAAAGATGTGCTTTTTGGCAATGGTAATTAGGATTAGAACGTGCTGAATGTTATTGACTTCTCGAAGATTAGGGATAGTGTTCGCAACTTCAGCATTATATTATCAAGCAAAGTTAACAAATTGGTTTAGACCCTTTCTCTACCAAATCGACATGGAATGAGATCCGATTGCATTCTCCTCAAGTTCCTTACTCTAAATGGTTATGGAATAAGTTAATTCCTCCCAAAGTTGATTTTTTTCATAGCAAATCTTAAATGGGAAGATTCCAATCTATGATGCTTTGATAAAAATTGATATTCCATTGACATCTAAATGCTCTTGTTGCAGGGATCCTTGAAGGGAAACGACAACCCACACTTTATTGGTGGGAACAACTACTTCTAAGGTCTGAGAATTTTTTTGAAAAATAAAAGACATTGATGTTATTTCAACTTAGGAGCTCGCTACTAGGATTCTACATCGGCAGTCCCATGCTAGTGTCAAGGGTATTTGCGAGTACCAAATGGGATTGTTTTCAACTTGTATTGTTTGAAAATAATGGCGAGAAAGAAATAGAAAAATATATGGTGAAGGCTCATGTGCCTCAACTATCAAAATTGAGAGAATTAATGATTGGATTTGTGAGATCACTTATCCCATTAAATTCTCTAAATCCCTTTCATTGAGAGATGACCTATTATGCAAGTATTTAAGTTAAATCCTCCTATTAATCAAGTCAAGGCTCTAGTTGATGGTGCAAGTAAAGAGAATCCATGCATTATTGTGGGGGAGGCATTATTAGAAACAACAATGGGAATGTCTTGTGGCATTCTCCAATTTCTATGCGATTTGTTCAAATTCAATAGCGGAGTTGAGAGCCCTTAGAGATGACTTAAGATTGTGTGGGAAATTGGGCCTCTCCAATTTTTATGTTAATTCTGACTTCTCCTTAATTGTGAAGTTGGTTACTCATATATCTTGTAATTTATGGAGCTGCTGGTATTGGTTTCAGG
This sequence comes from Macadamia integrifolia, assembly GCF_013358625.1. Lineage (NCBI taxonomy): Eukaryota > Viridiplantae > Streptophyta > Magnoliopsida > Proteales > Proteaceae > Macadamia > Macadamia integrifolia. The sequence continues at coordinate 1,657,541 of NC_056565.1, read as the reverse complement.
AAATTATCAACCTCTGTAATTTTCTAAGAGCTCACATCATGTTTTCATTTCAGGAAAGCAATCGAACAGTGGATTAATTATCAAATTTTGCATGCGAGTCTATAATAAATTTGATTTTCTACGGTGATGAACCTCTTCTAGGTGATCTTAGTTTCATCATTCGAGAGGACAAAGATGGTTTACTAGTCTTTAGAATGTAGTAGATCTTCTGTAGGTGTTTTCTTATGGGTTTTAAGTGTGATAGAGTGAGTTGTCTCTCTTGGCTTATGTCCCCTTATCTTTATTTATTATCAGTTTCATTTTTCATATAATTATAGGGGCTATCCCAGGTCCTAGATATCTCAGATCGATCAATTAAGCCTTTAGTTAAAAGAATGAAAACTAATTTTTTTTTTATGATTATAACCAATGTTCTGACACCATACCCAATCTGGATTGATCAGGTATCAGCATCGGTCTCAGCCAAATTCAATACGATATGATTGATATAGCCAATCCAATGCCAATACTTAGAATATTGATTACAAGTACATGTAAAAGTACATATAAACTAGAGTTCCACTCTAAAATATAACTCTAAATACAGCTACAAATATTTACCCAAAAAAGAAAAAAAAATACAACTAAAAAGAGTGCACCTAGTGGATGAGGTTTCCGTTACTACGGGGTCTAAAGAGGATCATAATATAGGATCTGGCTGATGTAGGATTGTTGGCTAGACAGAAACCTAAAAATATTGGTCCTCAAATTTTAGACTAAGTATTGGTCCATTGTTTTAGGGTCTGATTTGTGTTATTGATCAATCCAATACTCTCATTGAATTTGGTTATTGTCCTATCAGCTCTACAAGTCCTAGGACTTTTTTTTTTTTTTTTTTTTACATTGACTACTAAAATGCGCAAGGGAAAAATAGTATCTTCAAAGTTTTTTGGGCTTGCCTCAGATGCATAGAGCTTACTTTGAGGGGAGGACTTTGCAATGCTTAAGTCGGATCCGTGCAACAATAAATAGTAGAACAAGAGCAATAGTAGCCATTGAATTGTGGAATGAGATACCTTGGGACCCTATGTCTCTTATTTATAGGATGGAGGCAATGTAGTTTTATTTGTTTTGGAGTGTTCATACTTGATTAAGAATCCAAGACAAAGTTGAGCCCTGCTTAGTTAGGGGAGTCTTGCCTAGATAGGGGTTTGAGTCACATTCCTAATCCTTACAGCTTATCCTCGTGGTGATGAAGAGTCCAATCCTAATGTGGCTCTGCTAGCCAGGAGTTCATCTTTGTGCGAGAGTCTAAGTCCCATTATGGCTCTGCTGACGGAGAGTTCGTTTCTTAACGAGCCTCATTAGCTTTGGCTCAATCCCCTGCTTTAACTAGCTTTTTACCACATTTCGACCACTGATGGGCGGGTCATCTTTGGTATACCAATATGTATCGCATGTATTTCCATATTGTGACTTGCACTAGGTTGTGTTCTACTATAAACTATTATATTTTATTGCTCAAAGCATGCTTTTGTTTGATTCGAGTTAAAATAGTCAGTAAAACAAATTTTATAGTAAAATCACATTTCCATTGCTTGTTTTACTATTTGTAAAATTCGTATAAAGTAAAATTTTACCTCTACCCATGGATTTTTCCAGAAAGACGCCATAAATATTACATGAATAAAACAAAGTATATCCTTGGAAAATCGATTGATATTGATCCTACTTGTGGGTTCTGCCAGTCTCACTGTGAAACCATTTAGAATGATTCTTTTTTTGTCTTGCAAATTCACCAAACGGATTTGGGCTGCAAGATTACTGGGGTTAAGAATTGAGAATCTGACTCATTCCCACCTATGATTGTTATACCCGTGCCCTAAAATTCCTATTTTAATTGTCCAGATGAGGCACTAGAGGCCACCAGTACCAATAAATACTGGGTAGCAACTGTATTTTTCCGAGAAGCGAATGATGACCACACTTGCACCTGCTACTCATGCCTCAAAAATTTAGAAGGGGTTCCGGGCATAGAAGAAAAGGTTAGTCTAGCCCTCACACCTCAAGAGAAAATCTCAAGGCTTAAATAATACAACGTACTATGAGGTGGGGCCCACACACTGGAAACACCTTAAAAGGGCCCTATTCAACTTAAATATCCACACAAAGGGACTAACCTTAGAAGGGCCCCATTCAACTTAAATCCACACAAAGGGACCAATTCGGCTTTCTCCAGTGAAAACCTCCAATGAGGTATACCGGTCAAAACTGGGTTATTAGGCCATGGGGCCCGGGCTCTCGCACCCGTGCACCTCAAACCACCTCTATTGGTTGGAACCACCTACTGGGTGATAGATTAATTTATCAGGGATAGATTAATTTATCGGGTCACCCCAAGGTGGGCCATTAGTTCCAAATAATGAGTTAACCTATTAATGGTTGCAAACCCATTTTTCTCCCAAACAGGCCTTAGTTAATTAAGTGACTATAAATAGACTATTACCATTCATTCTCCATCTACCAAAGTAAAAGCAAGGAGAAGGAGAAGGAGAAAGAGAAAGAAGAAGAAGGAGAAGGAGAACAAGGAAGGAAGAGGAAGGGAGGAGCAAGGGTTTCCTACCAACTAAGGTAAGCACCACTCACTCTAACTCCATGAGCCAGGCTCTCTCTCTCTCTCTCTCCCATTTCCTCTGTTTTGAGCTAAGAGAGATCGCCCCAACCGAATCTCACCTCCCCACTCTCTAAACTTACAAATAGGGAAGGGGATTTGGTGTGGAAAACTTACCCTAGCAAAATCATGGGTTCATTTCAAGTTTATGAACCCTCCCCTTTAGGAAACCCCCATCAAAAGACCCAATTTGGGCAACACAAAACCTATAGATGGAGAAATTGCCCAAATTTCCTAAAACCCACCTTTGCACTTGTCAAAACTACAAATTGGGAGAGGGTTTTAGTGTAAGAGACTAATCATAGCAAGATTGATGGATCAATTTGAGTCCATGAACCCTCCCTAGTAAAACCCCCAATTTTGGGTAACTAAACCCTAGAAATGGTGGGTTTTGCCCAAACCCTCTATACCCCACAATTTAAACCCAAAATTTGGGTTGGGAAAAATGAAATTAAATACATTTATAGTGGATTTAGGTGACCACATAATCCATTGGTGGTCACCACATAAACCCTCAACCAAAATTCCCTAATTTAGCTTAGTCGCGACTGGAACTTTAGAGAAATTTGGGTGCAATGTGTAAAACCATCTTAACCAACCCGTTGAATACACTTAATCTAAGTTAATTGAGATAGGTAAACATTCCCCATGTATAAAACAACCCTATAGTCATAAAACCCCCAATATGAGAACGATTTCAAAGAAAAGTCAAATATGAAATGAAGCTAGAACATGTGCCTAGGGTCTCATTTCTCTATGGGTTATTTATTTTCTAAGGAAAAATTTATTTATCCTAGGAATAGAACCAAGGGGTGACGAGACAACGCGGCGCGAGGCCATCGGCTGTCCATCATAATCTAGGACTTGAGGTGAGGGGATTTGTATGATTTTAGTTTATAGAATGTTTATGCTATAATGCATATGTGGATGAGCATGTTAATTTCGTGTTACAAACTTGTTACTTATGTTGGATGTGGATGTTGCATAATGACATCAGTTGTGAATATGTGTGTGTGAGAGTGTGTTGTGGAGACTGGGATGCAGGGTAGCCGAAGGTTGGGTTCCGGCACTGTATGCCCAAGATGAGTGTATGTGTAAGTGTATTGTGGAGATTGGGATGCGAGGTGACCGAAGGTTGGTTCCGATACCACATGCCCATGGTGTGTGAGTGTGGGGTACAAGGTAGCCAAAGGTTGGTGCCGGCACTGTATGCCCACGAGGTGTGTGAGTGTGATTGCAACGTGTTGTGGCATATTAGAATGCCTTGGGCTGGGATAACCACCCTGGTGCTACAACCCTTGCCAATAGGGGTTTACATATTGGCTAGTCCTACCATCTGACGGTCCGAAGTTGGGGATGATTTTCAGTGACTGATGTGCATAGATGCCAGCGTTGTGACAAACCCTCATGCAATGTTGGATTCGGTGGTGGGTATACCCTACATTCGATGTTGGATTCGATGTAGTGGTATTATGAAGGATTATTAATAGGGGCTTACTGGGTACCAAAGAAACTATGTAGGGATCGGTATGCTCCTGATTCGCAACTAGCTTGTATCCTTAGGGACTGATAATGTACATTCATGACTGGAGATACCACCTATGTTGCAGTAGCATTAATGTTCATTATGGACTTAGAATCTATTGATTAGGTTTGTTTGCTAATAATTTGGATCATGGCATTGCATTCATATAAATGTATTCATATTGGTTTGGTTAGGCATTTTTATTATTTTTATTTCATGATTTGTTGTGGATGTTTGTGTGTTCCCCTCACTGGGCTTCATGGAAGCTCACCCCCGTTGTTGCCCCTTTTTTAGATATGGATTCAAGGAACCCTTCAGAGACTGTGGCTGAGGAATAGGCCCTCTACGAAGTGACCTCTAAGACAAGGAGCTGGTCATACACGAGGACTGTTATGCATGCGATGATTGTGCTTTCGGAGTACACTGAAGATGAGAGTATCATCTTCCCTTTTGATTCTTTTATTTACATGTCAGATGTAGCCCTAAGGGCATAACTGTAATTAATATTCCGCTGTGAAAACATTTTGGTAAATATGGTAAATATTAGTAGACTTCACCAGTTATGTATATTTGACTATTATTAATATCTTGTGATCGTAGAAGCATTTCATAATTTTATGCACTTAAAGTACTACATCGTGGATCTTTAATGGATTGTGGACACATGTGCATATCCATATCACCAACCTTCAGGTGAGTGGAGGTGGGGTGTGACAATGATTAACTCAAATATTTTTCCTGGTCAAGATAAAACCACATTTTTTTAGTATTTTCACATTATTTTATCTGGTCTCGTAGAAAGAAGACAATTCACTCTAAGTTTAAATGTGATACCCTACTTTCTAAACCTAGTTTATTTAGCAAGTTGGTTTAGTTTGATCATACAGGATCTAAACCCGATCGAGCTGAGACGGGTACCCTATGGAACATAATGGCAAGGGTGGCCTTGAGCTTGGGATGGCCAGACGAGTCTGAGCTTGTGCCTCATGAAGTCTGCATGCCTAAGCCCTGCACTTGCACATATCACAAGGCCATGTATGCATAATAAAGATACATAGCTATATTTTATATCTGATACATACTATAAATCATATACCGGGAGTGAGACATGTGTCGGGAGCCGATTCCCGTCGAAATCCCAATTATTTAGCTAAGTTCAGCCGATTAGTGGGTGGTCATAGGTGGGTCGGACCAGTGTGACCTACCAGTTTGGTTATTAGATATTTTGACCTAGGCATAAATAGCAATTAATGCCTTTCTTTTCCCTTATTTAATGTTTTTACACGGTGGGTGAAAAGAGTAAAGAATTGAGAAAAAAAGAAAGAAAGAGAAGGGAAGAAGAATGAAGAAAAAGGGAAGGAGATGCTCATTGTGTGACGCCGAGGTTAGATTTTTTGATTTCGGCATCAAAATAGTGATACTCATCTCGAGATCTACGATTTGAGGTGAGTAAAGTCGATATTTCTTAAACCCTCAAGAAACCCTAAGTGAAACCCTATGATTCGGGTAGAAATCCCTTAGATCTTGTTAATCCCACTTGCGAATATGAATCTAAGGTTTAATGAAAGACCTACATGTTGTTTTTGAAGGTTTTAGAGGAAGAAATGGTAAGATTTAAAAAGCATTTGGTGACTTCTTGAGTTGAAGAAGGGGATTTGGGGTTTGAAGGTGTTTTTGAGCAAAGAGGTCAAATCCAAGCTTAAAACTTTGATTCGATCCTAGATCTAGGCTAGAATCACAAAATGGGACCTTAGATTTGTGGAATATGTGATCGAGTTGACCCCTTAAGGTTTCCCCAAAGTGGGATGAAGAATGGAAGTGAACAGCGGAATCTTGGTTCTGACTGGTGGGTGACCTGGGAAGTGGTTGGACCCACCAACCCGAAGCCCACTTGTCCTGGTTGGGCTTCTAGCTCAATTGGCGAGCAAGGACCGAAGGGCCCCTGGCCCACCACTCCTGGCTTGCTGATCCAGTCAGAGCCCCTGGGTCAAACGGTGGGCAAGGACCGGTGGGCACCTGGCCCTAGTTAACAATTCGGCCGAACAAAATTTTTCTGAATTAAATAAAAAATTCTGACCAAATCTGAATTAAAAATAAAATTCGGTAAAAAACACGCTTTTTACTAATTTGAATTTAAAACGCGAATAATTCGGGCCGAATCGAATTAAACCGAATTATTCAGTCCACTTAAACAGTATTAAAAAAAAAACAAACAAACAAACAAACAAAACGTCATATATGAAACCCACGGTACCCACCACTGAGTTTTTTTTTTTTTCATCTTCTTCTCCCCCAAATTTTAGCCTCCTTCTTCCCATCTTTTTTCTCCACCTAATTCTTCTGTAATAATCGTACAAATCTACTCTTTGTTTCATTTCTTTCTCATAACTTCATTAGTTCATCTTAAGATAGGGGAGATATCAAGCCTTGATGGATAATTTGATGTTCCAGGAGACCAAGACAGATTCATATCGCCGTATCGATCAATCTTCTTTCATATTGTTGCTTTAATTGTGAAAAATTAGTGCGTCTTAGTGCAATATGGGTCATGTGAACCCAAGCAAAAGGATAGTGAAAATATTTTGTGGTCAATTTATTTATTTGTTTTGTTGTAATTGTAATCTTGTTTCACTGTTTTGAGGCCTAATCTATTTCATGAGTAGAAATTGGATTACAATAACCATTGCTTCCATCGCTCAATGATAATTTTTTTATAGTTTTTTACTTTATTGTATAAAGTAATTTGCTCTTTCTAAGTATACAAATCAAGTTAATAACTTGATAAATAAAAAATATACAATAAACTATATAAATAATATCCGAATTTTTTGTCCGACTTTTAATTTTTTAATCGAATAATTCTCGAATCCGAATCCAACTCTGATTTTTATTTTGTCCGCTTTTTTTATCGCTTTTTTGATCGAAGCCTTAAATTAACCAATCGAATTATGTTGAATAATTCTCCGCCTGAATAATTCCCGAATCCGAATTTGCTAATTATGCATCTGGCCCATCACTCCTTGCCCACCGCTTCAGACAGAGCCCTTGGGTCCAGCGGCAAGCAAGGACCGACGGGTGCCTGGTCTACCAGTTGACCTACCAATCTAACCCACTAGGTTCCGATTGGGCCCAAATTTATCGGGCAACATTCTATGGTGATTTTAAACATGATGGATCATCGTACTTCATTGGTTATGAGCCTAAAATAGAGATATACTAAACTCAACCTTTTTATGATAGGAACTCACGTCTTCTCACGTCGGATCTCAATTGAACCGGGCGTGAGCCATTATACATATCTATGTAAGTGGAGAGAGGACGTTGACTTTATTTTTAGAGTGTTGTTGCATCATCCCATTGTTGTTGTAGACTAGTCATGTCATCACATTATTTCTGTGTGTAGACTAGTCATCCATGAATGTCACTTGCATGCATTGTCTTGCGTATTATGAAATTCATTTATGATTTGTTATGTTGTGACTTTAATTGTTAATTGCTTATTCTTGCTATGAGTTATGAGATTGATGATTTTAAATTGTTGAATATGATGCATTACTAGACTAGATGTCATAGACGGCTTGGAAACGAAGGCATTGGTGGCCCGTGGAATGGGACACAGTGGCACTATGCAGTCATACTATCTCATATAGAAATATGCTGTTAGGAATGACATATCCTTGTGTGACGACCCTTCCCAATAGGGGTTTAAGTGTTGGGTATATCACAGGGGGAACCCGAGATTGTGTACCAACGGTGGTGGTTAAAAGTACGCCCGATTGATCACTAGGACGGTCGGTAACTTTGGTGATATGATTGGAGGACCAATCATACTGCTTTTACTTTAATGTAGGGCAAGGCCCATTTTACTTTAATGCAGGACAAGACCCATTTTACTTTAATGTCACTGAGGAACAGCAATTTACTTTTTCGGTACCTATGGCTGGCCTTCTCCGTTATTATCGTGGGATGGAGTTCGTGACTCGTACTCGAGGCATACACGCACTGTGGTTGTGAGTAGCACATAACATATGACTTAGAAATGATGCTAAGGTGATCTAAGTTATTAAAAATGGACTTGCATACATATTGGTTCATTTGTATTGCGAATGATTGCTTGTTCTTTCTTCACTTACTGGGCTAGTGAGGTCATGCCACGTGCATACAATTTTTAGATGATCTTGCAGGTTATCTAGCCGAAGAGCTAGAGCCAGGACCCACCGTAGAATTTCCAGCTGAGGACTGGTGGATCCCTGAAGATTTTGGGCATAGTGCCGAATGACCATATGAAAGTTCTGTTACGAGACAGCAATATTGATACGGTCCCGAGATTCTTTTTTATTATTTTGTTATGTTACCCCTTTTTGTGTTGTGGATATTTAAATTGTATTCTTTATGTATATATCACACCTACGGGCCCATATGTAAATATATTATGTAATATAATTTGGGTATGAAGAGTATTAGGGTATTTACAGGTATATACATATAAGACTTCCGCTGAAATACAAAATTTGCATTCCTTAGTTATGTGTGTGTTGTGTTGTGGTTACTACATCAGATGATCTTAACAGGTTTTGGGTTAATAAGAGTTAACTCGGTCACCGGTCTGGTTCTGTGAGAACGGGGTGTGACAACGGTGGTATCAGAGCGTGATGCTCTACCCACTCACAGCACCTATAAAATTTTATAATAGGACCCGGGGTTGGGTAAAGATAAAATATTTAAAGAATTAAAATTGGGAATAAGATGAAAATTTTAAAATTCTTGCATTCCATTGCATACACGAGAGTAGAACCAAATCAGATTAATAAAGGGCCAACTGGCCCATTCCATAAACCATTGATTTTAAATTCTGACAAAAGTTTGGCAGCATAACAGCGCTATAATTCGAATACCAAAATTTTTCAAAATTATCACCTGATAGAGCACAATCATACAAGGTTAACAAACAAAAAGAAGGGTGATAGACAATGTCACCACCAAACCACAACTAGTTCATCAAAACAAATGAAACTATCCACAAGATAATAAACATCGTTCTAAACACATGACCGAGCTCAAACCATAAGAAAGTATTAGAATACACAAACCACTATAATATCATCATCACCAAATATAGAAAAGAGAGAAAATAGAAGATTGCTCCAAAACAAGACAAGATAGGAAGGATCCGCCACTCCATCAATCATTGTCATCGACAATGAATGTGTCCCCACCTTTAGGCCTTGAGTTGATGTAGAGTCGTCGATCATAATAGTTGAATCTATCATTGGTCAACGTAACCTCCTCCTTCACCCAGCGGAAGTCAGCAGCAATCCCATTGGAGACCTTATCCAAGTCCTCAGTTAGGACTTGGAAGTTAGCCTTTAGCCTCCCAAGCCTCTACTTCATCACCAACACACAGGCTGCACTCTCCTCTACCCTCTCTATAATCTTGGCCTACCTGTCCTGGAGTGCCCTCTCCCTAATGGCACGCTCGTTCAAATGGCTCAAAATCTGAGCTTGCACATCCTTCAAGGCATTCACACTGTCCATCAGCCTCTAAAAGTCAAATGCCCCACCTGATGATGATGGTGCTTTGAACTGCGAATCTGTAGCCCTGGTCTCTAGAGGCTCCTCCTCGAGGATCTCCTCATCATGTATGTCCTCCTCATCAGGATGAGGGATGAAGTCCTCATCCTACTCACTACCGTTTCCTCCTTCCATGTCCTATGCTCCTTGCCCTCCTGCCCCCTGAGGTGCACCCATATGACTCTGTAGGCCAATCCTATGTATGTTCTCCCTGGTAAACCTATCAGCGGGAGACTTCCCTTCCTCGCCTCTCAAGTCTACCTGGAATTACTCAAAGACTTTGGTGAGTGACCTTGTCACACCCTATTCCATATAGAACTAGACTGGTGACTGAGTTAACACCTGTTAACCTAAAACCTGTCAGGATCATCTAATACAGTAACCATAGCACAGCATACACACACTCTAAACCAAAAAGATTCTGTATATCAGTGGAAGTCTTACATGTATTTATATGTAAATACCCCAATACTCTTGATACCCAAAGTGTATTACATAATACCTTTACATTCGGGTCCATAGGCTTGATATATACACAAAAAATACATTTTAAACATCCAGAGCACAAAAGGGTTAACATTTCCAAAATAATCAAAAGAAATCATAGTATGGTATCTGTGTTGTTGACCTGTAACATAGCAATTGCACGGGCACTCAACCTTGTGCCCAAGATCTTCAGGGACCCACTAGTCCTCAACTAAAAACTCCACAGTGGGTCTCGGCTCTAGCTCCTCAGTCGGATATCTTGCAAGATCATCTAAAAATGCACATGGGATGAGCTCACTAGACCAGTAAGTGAAAAGAAAGACCACACAAGTATACACAACACAAATGAGCTTATATACGTGCAGTTCATTTTATTACATTAGTCTACCTAGACAACAATTCTAAGTCATAGGTTATGTGCTACTCACAACTACAGGGCGCGTATGCTCTAGGTACGAGCTGCGAATCCCATCCCATGATAAGCCCATAGGGTTGCCAGAGAAGTCCAGCTGTGGGTACTGAAGAAGTAAATTACTATTCCTCAGCGACATTAACGTAAATTGTTGTTCTCAATGACATTAAATAAATTGTTGTTTCTCAGTGAGATTAAAGTAAAATGGGCCTTGCCCTGCATTAAATTAAAAGCAGTACGATTGGCCCTCTTGTTATATCACCAAAGTTGCCAATAGTCCTAATGATCAGCCATGCGTACTTCTAACCTCCACGGTTAGTACACAACCTCGGGCCTCCCCCTAGTGATATACCCAACACCTGAACCCCTGTTGGGAAGGGTTGTAGCATAGGGATATGTCATTCCTAACCATATGCTCCTATATGAGATAGTACGACTGCATAGTGCCATCGCGTCTCATTCCACGGGCCACCAATGCATTCTTGTCCAAGCCGACTACGGCATCTACTCTAGAAAAACATCATATTCAATAGTTTCAAATCATCCATCTCATATCACAAGCAAGAATAGGCATTTAGCAATTAAAGATAACAGCATATCAGATCATAATTGAATTGCATAATGCACACATCAATGCATGTAATGGTACCCGTGGATGACTAGTCTACACAATAATAATATGATGACATGACCAGTCTACAACCTGAAGGAAATGATGCAATGTCCTCTTTCCACTTACCTAATTGTGTACAAAGATCACCCTTGGTATAAGGAAGGTCCAGCCTGCGATGACACGAGTTCTTAGAACAACCTATCATTAAAGAGTTGGGTTTCGTATGTTTCACATTAGGGTCATAACCAATGAGGTATGATAATCCCATTATGTTAAGAATCACAAGAGAAGGTTGCCCGACAAATTTGGGCCCAATTGGGATCCGAGAAGTTGGATGGTGGGTCGACCGATGGGCAAGCACCCACTAGTCCTTGCTCGCCTATTGATCCAGGGACACTACCTGGACCGACGGGCCAAGAGTGATGAACCAGGTTGCCCATCGATCTTACTCGCTTGTCGAGCCAGTAGCTCTGCCTAAATCGACGGGTGCTCGATTGGTGGGTCCGTCCACTTCCCGGCACCCACCAGTCAAAACTAGGATTTTTGATGTTTCATTCCATTCTTCATCCCACCATGGGGAAACCACTATGGGTAGCTTCGTCTGTATTTTCCATAAATCTATAGCTCTAAATCATGATTCCAACCTAGATGTAAGGTTGATCCAAAGTCTTAAGTGTGGATCTTACCTCTTTGCTCAAGAATCACCTCAAAACCCCAAATCTTCTCTTTAGCTCAAGAGATCAACAAATGCTTCACAAATCTTGTAAATCTCTTGAGCATTTATAAGGACCTTCATAAATCCTCAAATCATAGGTTCCTAGACCCACCAATCCGACTTCCTCTAAATCCTTCATAAACAACATATAGAACCTTTATTAAACCTTAGATTCACATTCTCAAGAGATCATAACAAGATACAAAGGATTACTACCCAAATCAAAGGGTTTCACTTAGGGTTTCATAAGGGTTTGAGGAATATGGACTTTACTCACCTCAAATCATAGATCTCGAGATGAGGATCGTTAATCCGATGTCCAATTCAAGAGATCTAACCCGGATGAGACACGATGATCACCTCCTTCCCCATTTTCTCCTTCCTTCCTCTCTCCTCTTTCTCTTTTTTCTCTCTCTTCTTTACTTTTCACACCCACCATGTAAAACAATTAAATGAGGTGAAAGAAAGATAATAAATATTATTTATAGAAATCTCTAAGATCAAAGTGGTAGGTCACACTAGTGGATCTGACCCACCTATAACCACCCACTGGTCAGCCAGAACTTAGCCTAAACATTGGGATTTTTGATGGGGCTCGGCCCTAACATGTATTTCACTCTCGGTAATTGATTAACACGCATACTTAATACAAAATACGGCTACGCACCTTTATTGTGCGTACATGGCCCCGTGATACTTGCAAGTGTACGGTTTGGGTACGTGGACTTCACTAGGCACTAACTCCAACTCATTTGGCCAACCCGAGTTTAGAGTCACTCTTGCCATCATGTTCCATAAGGTACTTAAATCGACTCGCTTGGGTTTAGGTCCTATAAAACCAAACTGAGCCAACCGAGAAATTAGACTGGGTTTAGAAAGTAGAGTATCACATTTGCCTCCCCCCTTTTTAAAAATTTCGTCCTCGAAATTATAGTACCTTGTTGTCTGAATTGATGCGGATACTTGGCTTGGATGTCATCTTCTTTTTCTCAAGATTCTTTCTCAAGCGAATGATTAGCCCATCAAACTTTCACAAAGGCGATGGAGCGATTGCGAAGAGTCTTTATCTTTCGGTCTAAGATTTTAGCGGGTTGCTCTTCATAGGTCATAGTATCTTCTAGATATTCAGGTTCCATAGGCAGCACATGTGATAGATCATGGATGTACTGCATCAGTATAGACACGTGGAACATATTGTGAACATTTCTGAGAGAAGTTGGAAGAGCTAACATATATGCTACGGAGCCAACTCAAGCTAAGATCTCAAATGGGGCAATATACCTCGGACTTAGCTTGCCCCTCTTGTGGAATCTATGCAACATTTTGGTAGGAGAGATTTTGAGGAATACCTTTTCCCCCTCTTGAAATTTAATATCTTTTCTACAGTTATCTGCATAGCTTTTTTGGCATGATTGGGCTGCTCTAATTCTTTCCCGAATGACGTCAACCTTGTCACACGTCATCTGTATCATCTTAGGTCCAAGCATCCATCGCTCACCTACTTCATCCCAATATAGGGACGTTCTACACTTTCTATCATATAATGCCTCATACGGAGCCATCCTAATGGTAGTTTGATAGATGTTATTATAAGTAAACTCCATAAGAGGTATGTATTCTTTCCAACTGCCATTCATTTCCATAGCATAGGCCCTGACCATGTCTTCCAATATCTGTATGGTACGTTCTGATTGCCCATCGGTCTGTGGGTAGAAAGTTGTACTCAAATTCGCCTGTGTCCCCAAAGCTTGCTGGAGACTCTTTTAGAATCAAAATGTGAATCTCAGGTCTCTGTCTGACAATATGCTTACCGGCACTCCATGTAATCGGACTATGTTATCCATATAAAGTTGAGCTAACTAATCTATAAAGTAATTGGTCCTGATCGGGGATAAAATGAGCAGTTTTGGTAAGCCTGTCAACTACCACCCAAATTGCATCCATTCCTTTGGGTGTACGGGGTAGTCTTGTGACAAAGTCCATAGTGATCCTGTCCTATTTCCACTCCGATACTGGGAGTGGCTGTAGAATACCATATGGTTGATGCCTTTCTGCTTTGACCTTTTGACACACGAGCATTTTGGCACATACAAGGCAATAATGGCCTTCATTGCTGGCCACAATAGCTTTGCCTAAGGTCTTTGTACATCTTTGTGCTTCCAGGATGAAGTGAGTACTCAGAATTGTGTACTTCCTTCACAATGTTATCCGGTACCTCCATGTCGTCAGGCATATATAATCTATCCCAAAATAGCAATACCCTGTCATTGGCTATTGGGAAGTCAGGGTCATTCATTGTCTGCTCTTGAATTTTTAGCCTAATCCTTCACAGCTCAGGATTCAAAGATTGTTTCGCCATCACCTCTTGTCTGATGGATGGGTGTACTTGTAAGGCTGACAAGGATATAGTCAACTACTTAACATCATCTGATTGATGCTCAAACTCTAATGTTGCTCCCTCACATAGAAGAATTTCATCCATCGACATCATCTCTTGTATCAGTTGTGGACTGACAGCTAAGTACGAAAGTGATACAGTCTGACCCTTTCAACTTAGAGCGTCGGCCACCACATTAGCCTTGCCTGAGTGATACTGAATATCATAATCATAATCCTTCATCAGCTCCAACCATTTCCTCTGCCTCATATTTAAATCTCGCTGGGTGAAGATGTACTTAAGACTTTTGTGATCACTATAGATCTCACACTTCTCCCCATATAAAAAATGGCGCCAGATATTTAAGGCAAAGATAATTGCTGCCAGTTCTAAATTATGAGTGGGGTAGTTCTTCTGATAATCTTTGAGTTTCCTGAATGCATATCTACTACCTTGCCATGTTGCATGAGAACACAGTCCAACCCAATCTTGGAAGCATCAGTATAGATGGTCATTCCACCTGTACCATTTGGAATGGTCATTACATGAGCTGACACTAACCGCTTCTTCAATTCTTGGAAGTTGTTTTCACATTCTTCTGGCCAATCAAATTTCACACCCTTCCTAGTCAACTTAGTCATCGGTGCAAAAATCCGAGAAAAATTTTTAATGAAGCGCCGGTAGTAGCCTACTAAGCCCAAGAAGCTTTTAATCTCTATTACATTCTTGGGTGCTTCCTACTCTACTGCAACTTTTACTTTGTCTAAATCCACCTCGATCCCATTCTCAAACACTACGTGTCCTAGGAATCTTACTTGCTTTAGCCAAAATTCGCATTTGCTGAATTTGGCATACAATTGTTGTTCACTTAATCTTTGTAACACCATCCTCAAGTGTTTTGCATGTTCTTCTTCCAACTTCGAGTAAATCAAGATGTCATCAATGAAAACAATGACCCACTTATCAAGGACAACGTGAAATACCCAATTCTTTAAATCCATAAAAGCAGTCGGTGCATTAGTTAGCCCGAAAGATAGCACTAAGAATTTATAATGACCATATCGGGTTCTAAAAGCTGTCTTACTGCTCTTTATCTTAAGCTAGTAGTAACTTGATCTAAGATCAATCTTTGAAAACACCTTATCACCTTGTAGTGGATCAAATAGGTCATCAATGCATAGTAATGGAAACCAGTTCTTAATGGTCAATTTGTTCAGTTCCCGATAATTGATGCACATACGCAGACTACCATTCTTCTTGAAAAATAAAACCGGTGCACCCCAAGGTGAGACACTTGGGCGTATAAATCCGTTTTTCAATAAATCTTGCAATTGTACCTGTATCTCTTTTAATTCAGCTGGTGACATTCTATACGGAGCTTTAGACACTGGGGTAACTCCAGGAATTAAGTCAATGGCAAACTTCAGCTCCCTGTCAGGCAGTAGCTAGGTTAAATCACCTGAAAAGACATCGGGGAATTCTTTGACTACCTCCAATTTATCCAGTGGAGTAACCATTGCATCCACATCTAGTACCGATGCAAGGTAGCCCTGACATCCATCTTCTAATAATCTCACTGCCTGCAAAGCAGGTATAATAGTCTTTCTAGGTTGCCTTGATCTTTCAGCTTGATGTACAAGCTCTTCCCCTTTATCACCCAACACTTTAACTTGTTTCTTGGCACGCATCACATTTGCTCGATGAGCCGACAACCAATCCATGCCGAGAATGACATCAAAATGGTGGAGTGCCATATGGTGGAATTGGAGCGGTACCTCCTGATGGATCTTGAGGTGTAACCTCAGGCGGTGTTCCTCCAAGTTATACTCCAACTCCTAACCCCAGCGGAGGGTCCTGAGGAGTAACTCCTCTAGGTGACTGACCCTGTAGAGTAGGGTTCAAGTATTATTGCATAGTAGCCATAAAGGTTTGTTGCTGTTGAAGCAACTGCTACTGGAAAGCCCTTTGCGACTGTTGTATAAGGGTTGCCACATCACCAGGAGTGATGACATGTGGGGGACCTGGGATTTCGTTCACGAGTGTGTTACCCTGAACTTCCTCTGGATCATGATCCACTTGTGGTAGTGGATGTGAGGTTTGCCCCACGGGTCGAGGACCATGAGAAATGGGTGGCCGACCACGAGAGGTACCACGGGCACGACCACTGGATCTAGTGCATACCATGGTGTTCCGTACCTGGATTATTCCAAAACATAAGCATTGATTGAGTGCCACAACATTTGTATATATATTCACAATCAATGCATTTTATATCACATGCTACATCGATGCACCACACCATATATCTAACATGTCCACATTATTTATAATGTGACGAAACACCCCTATTGACATCTAATCGGGGCCTAGAAGGCACACAGGCCAATTTGGGGCCTTAGTACTCACACCGATGGGCAAGACCGGCAAGTAAGGTCAGCAGGGGCCCGTCGGTCTCATCCGAGACTGATTTAAAAGGGGTTTTTAAAACCCTTTTTCCTACTTTTCTCTCTTTCTCCTTCCTAACTTAGAGCAAGGCGATTTGAGGGTCTTATCCCCTGCTTCAACTCACTGTTCCACTCGGAAAATCGGCATTCCAACCCTTCTTAATCATCTCAAGTACTCAAGTAGGTTCCTTCTCTCCATTTTCTCTTTGAAATCATGTCTTTCGGTATTCTTTTGTTATTAAAACTCATAATCTCATCATATACTTCATTTCTTCCATGGAATATTTATTTTCTTGACAATGTGATGATCCATTTATGCTTTCCATGATTTATTGGCCTTGATTGACCAATTTATAGATAGAAATCTCAAATTCTTGCCCTAATTCCTCTATTTTAGGGTTTTCTTCTCATTGTTCTTCTTTATTGGAAATGTATGATTCAAACAACATTACTCACTCTCAATGCACACACCCATCAATAGAGAAATCATTTCCATCCTTGGTTTTTCTTCCTTTTGATACACATTTACCCCCCTTTATGGTTAAAATCTTTGGAGGTTGGGGTTTTTCTTCATTTCTTCATTTTTCTGTTATGAATAACAATGCCACTATGTCCATCCTCTAGCAATGGCTTGTGAAATAGTTTGAATAATTTCATTTTAGGGATAGTAATTTCCCTTCATGTTTGTCTCACTTTTCTCATGTACAACTCTGTTTTCTTTAATCAAATGTTTAAGGATTTCCATCCCTTTTCTTTGACTCTATTGTAAGTCTTTCCATCATTGTATTTATCATTTCCCTTCAATTTTCATTTGAGTATTAAGTAGGTTCTCACACTCATCCATTTCTTTGTCACAAATTTTTGTTTCCTTCCAAGTTCATTACATTAATTTCATTGCATTTTGGTATCTATCCATGCATTTAGAGGTTCTCTCATTCATGTCATTGTTTGTAGGGTTCATCTCACCCCCGTTTTTAAAATGCTTCTATCACATTCTTTTCATATCTTTATTTACTTGTACTTACCCATTTCCTTTAGTATTTTCAGGATGTCTTCTAGAAAGGGTAAGGAGACTGCCTCCTCCTCCAAAAGGAGGCAGACCACTACCTCCCGGGGGAGGAATGCTACCCCAGGTTCCTCTTCATCATCACAGGCCCGGCCCATAGGGAACCCCTCTTTTGATCCCAGAGACTACAATAAGAGTTTATTCCATAGTACTGAGGCAGCCGTTGCCTGGTCTACCTTCTCTACTAGGCCAGTTATAATGGAAAAGACGGTAGTGACCGAGGACTTTGCAGACTATTAGATGTTGGAGAGATTCACGGCCTTAGGTTGGGAACCCATGCTTTACCCCGATCATCCATGCTACGAGAATCTTGTCCGCTACTTCTACTATAACCTAGAGGCTTCCTTTAGGGATGGGCAGTACTCTCTCACTAGTCTGGTGAAGGGAGTAGATATTGCTCTAACTGTGGATCTATTGGCAGCCATCTTGGGTATATCAGCTAACGGTGCCTATTTTTATAACCCTCCAAGGATTAAGGCAGTGGACCCGGGTTTAAGGGTGAAGATGCAGGAGGTCATCTTTAAAACCATATGTGGACATAAGGTGTGTCCATTGTCCGATACTACCTATAATGTAGTCGCCTCAGTTTTCGCACGCCTGTCCCAGTTCAATCTACTTCCTAGAGTAGGTCACAGGAACCAAGTAAGCTTTATAACAACTTACCTTGCATACTGCCTCTCTGTGGCCTTGGAAGGGGGTGCTTCCCACCTTTGCCTCCCCTATGTTATGATGAAGATGATGGAACACCACACCGCTCACCCCAATGACTCCGACTTTCCTTATGGTAGGTCATTTACTAAGGTGTTTGAGAATTTCCAGGTGGATTTATCAGGTGAGGAAGGGAAATACCTAGGGGATAAGTTTACTTAGGAAAATCTAAAGAGGATGGGGTTGCCAGTGCCAATAGAGGCACCATAGGAGGCTGATGGGGATGGGCCTGATGACATGGAGGCCGAGTATGTGAGTGAGGAGGATGAGGATTATTTCCCTCATCTGGACGAGGAGGAGATTGATGAGGAGGATATCCTAGAAGAGGAGCCCTTAGAGTCTAGAGCAGTTGATCCACATTTTAAAGCTCCACCACCTGCAGGTGGGGCTTTTGACTTTCAAAGGTTGATGGACAGTATTGGTGCCTTGAAAGGAGGGCAAGACAGGATTTTCGAGTAGGTAGAGGAGAGTGTTGCCTGGTAGTTGGCGATACAACGTAGACTGGGGAGAATGGAGGCAGAGTCCCAGACCCTCATAGTGGACTTGGATAAAGTTTCCAAGGGCGTCACCGCTGACTTCTGCCGCGTGCAATGGGAGGTAGTCTTGATAAATGACCAACTAGACTTTGTTGACTCCCAATTCCATTGTAAGTCTTGGCGTAAGTGAGGAAGTTCGTCCACTATGCCCAAGGACAACCAATGAAGCAGTAGATCCTCTTGCACCTTTCTTCTTTACTATCCTTCATTACGATGATTTTGATATCTTGTGGTTGTATATTCTTTATACATTTTTATTGTTTGGTACTTGATGGTATTTTGTAGACGTTTATGACTTTTAGGTTATTTTACTTATTTAATTATCCTGTTGTGGTTTGGCGGTGACAGTGTGTGTCACCCTATTTTATAACTATTCTTATGTCTATGGTTTATTAGGTCACTTGTGTAAAATTTTTGGAAATTCAATATAGTTCCATTATACTGCCAAAATTTTCATTAATTTCACTTAGTGATCTATGGAATAGACCCATTGGTCTTCTGTTAATCTATCTAGGTTCAACTCCCATGCATGCCATGGAATGCAAGTATTTAGACCTTTTCATCTTATTACAGATTTTATTCCTTTAATGATTTATGTTTACCTAATCCCGATGTCCTATCATATGACTCTATAGGATCTAACTTGTATGTTGTGTGTGGGTAGAGCATTGTGGTCTGATACCACCGATTGTCACAACCCATTCCATATAAAATTGGACTGGTGACCGAGTTAACACCTGTTAACCCAAAACCTATCAGGATCATCTGATACAGTAACCACAGCACAGCATACACACCCTCTAAACCAAGAAGATTCTATATATCAGTGGAAGTCTTATATGTATTTATCTATAAATACCTCAATACTCTTAATACCCAAATTGTGTTACATAATACCTTTACATTTTGGCCCGTAGGCTTGATATAAACATAAGAAATACAATTTAAACATCCAAAGAACAAAAGGGGTAACATTTCCAAAATAATCAAAAGGAATCCTTGTATGGTATCAGTGTTGCTGACCAGCAACACAGTAATCATATGGGCACTCGGCCCCGTGCCCGAGATCTTCAGAGACCCACCAATCCTCAATTGAAAACTCCACAGCAGGTCCCAGCTCTAGCTCCTTAGCCAAATATCCTGCAAGATCTAAAAATGGTGTACACGTGGGTGAGCTCATTAGCCCAGTAAGTGAAAAGAAAGACCACAAGTATGCACAATACAAATGAGTCTATATGTGTGCAGTTCATTTTATTATCTTAGTCCACCTAGATAACAATTCTAAGTTATAAGTCATGTGCTACTCGCAACCCCAATACACGTATGCTCTGGGTATGAGCCGTAAACCCCATCCCATGATACGCCCATAAGGTTGCCGAAGAAGTCCAACCTTGGGTACTGGAAAAGTAAATTGTTGTTTCTCAATGATATTAAAGTAAATTGTTATTTCTCAATGACATTAAAGTAGAATGGACCTTGCCTGCATTAAATTAAAAGCAGTATGATTGGCCCTCTTGTTATATCACCAAAGTTTCCAATAGTCCTATTGATCAGTCGAGCGTACTTCTAACCTCCACCGTTAGTACACAACCGCAGGCTTTCCCCTAGTGATATACCCAACATCTGAACCCCTGTTGGGAAGGGTCATAGCACAGGGATATGTTATTCCTAACCACATGCTCCTATGTGAGATAGTACGACTACGTAGTGCCACTACGTCCCATTCCATGGGCCACCAATGCATTCATGTCCAAGCCGACTATGGCATCTAGTCTAGTAAAACATGATATTCAATAGTTTAAAATCATCCATTCCATATCACAAGCAAGAATAGGTATTTAGCAATTAAAGATAATAGCATATCAGATCATAATTGAATTTCATAATACACACATCAATGCATGTAATGGCACTCGTGGATGACTAGTATACACAATAATAATATGATGACATGGCTAGTCTACAACCAAAATGAAATGATGCAATGTTCTCTTTCCACTTACCTAATTACGTACAAAGATCACCGTTGGTACGAGGAAGATCCGGCGTGCGATGACGCGAGTTCCTAGAACAACCTACCGTAAAAGAGTTGGGTTTAGTATGTTTTACATTAGGATCATAACCAATGAGGTATGATGGTCCCATTGTGTTTAGAATCATAAGAGAAGGTTTCCCGACAAATTTGGGCCTAATTAAGACCCGAGAAGTCGGATTGGTGGGTCGATCGGCGGGTAAGGCACCCACTAGTTCTTGCTCGCCTATCGATCCAGGGACACAACCTGGACTGGCAAGCCAGATCACCGATCTTGCTCACCTGTCAAGCCAACAGCTCTGCCTGGACCAACAGGTGTTGGATTGGTGGGTCCATCCACTTCAAGGCACCCACTAGTCAGAACCGAGATTTTTTATGTTCCCTTCCATTTTTCATCCCACCTTGGGGAAACCACTATGGGTCACTTCGATCGCATTTTCCATAAATCTAAGGCTCCAAATCATGATTCCAACCTAGATCTAAGGTTGATCCAAAGTCTTAAGCGTGGATCTTACCTCTTTGCTCAAGAATCACCTCAAAACCCCAAATCTTCTCTTTAGCTCAAGAGATCAACAAATGCTTTACAAATATTGCAAGTCTTCCTCTAAATCCTTCATAAACAACAAATAGAACCTTTATTAAACCTTAGATTCACATTCTCAAGAGATCATAACAAGATACAAAGGATTACTACCCAAATCAAAGAGTTTCACTTAGGGTTTCATAAGGGTTTGAGGAATATGGACTTTACTCACCTCAAATCATAGATCTCGAGATGAGGATCGTTAATCCGGTGTTCGATTCAAGAGATCTTACCCCAGTGACGCACAAGGATCACCTCCTTCCCCATTTTCTTCTTCCTTCCTCTCTCCATTTTTCTCTCTTCTTTACTTTTCTCATCCACCGTGTAAAACAATTAAATGAGGTGAAAGAAAAATAATAAATGCTATTTATAGTGGGGTCAAAATATCTAATATCAGAGTGGTAGGTCACATTGGTGGGTCTGACCCACCTATGACCACCCACTAGTCGACCAGACTTAGCCTAAACATTGGGATTTTCGATGGGGCTCGGTCCTGACACGTATTTCACTCCTGATGATTGATTAACACGCATACTTGACATAAAATATGGCTACATACCTTTATTGTGCATACATGGCCTCATGATACGTACAAGTGCACGATTTGGGTACGCTGACTTCACTAGGCACTGACTCCAACTCATTTGGCCAACCCAAGTTCAGAGTCACTCTTGCCATCTTATTCGATAAGGTACTTGAATAGGCTCACTTGGGTTCAGGTCCTACAAGACCAAACCGAGCCAACCGAGAAATTAGATCGGGTTTAGAAAGTAAGGTATCACAGACCTATCATAAGAGAATCCTGAGTCATTAGGATTCGCTGTATAGCATTCCATGGTATTCAACATAATGTATGGGAGGCATAGACATAAGGTACCCTCCTTCAAAGCCATGAAGATACAATACGCTAAGTAGGCCGCTGTGGAGCTGACTTGGTTCATGTGACCCGCTCTGGGGAGCAGGTTGAACTGAGCCAAGCGTGGAAACACACGGGCATCTGCATTGTAGGCAGTCTCAGACAAGGGATGCACCTTGCTCGCACTAATGGCCTCATAAATGTCTTCCTACATCTCTGGACTCAAGGCTGGGCCCACAACCTTTATCCTCGGGGCACTGTAGTAATGGGTACCCTCAGTAGATATACCCAAAATCCCCGCCAATAAATCCGCAGTCAAGATGATGTTTACTCCCTTCACCATGCTAATGAGGGAGTATTCTCTATTCTCAAAGGAGACCTCTAAGTTGTAGTAGAAGTACCAAACTAGGTCCACATAATAAGGTCGGTCGAGGTCAAGCATGGACTACCAAGCCAAGGCTGTGAACTTATCCAACATCTGGAATCCCTTAAAATCTCCCATCACTACTATCTTCTCCATTATAATTGACTTCCTGGAAAAGATTGGCCAAGCCACAGCCACCTCAAGGCTATGGAATAATCTCTTATCAAAATCTGTAGTATCAATGGAAGCTTCCCTCTCGGGTCGGGCCTTTGAAGAAGAGGAACATGGGGCGGAGTTTCTTCCCCTGGAAGTGGTGGTCTTCCTCCTCTTAGATGAAGAAGTTGCCTCTTTACCTTTTCACGAAGACATCCTGAAAGTACCAAGGAGATATGTAAGTGTAAATAAACAAAAGTATGAGATGAAGGTAATAAGGAATAGTATAAAAAGAGGGGGATGGATGGAGCACTAAGAGAAATGACATGAATGATAATACACCAAGGTGCAATTGCTAATATCAAAATGCAATGGTGTTAAGTGGTGAATTTTGAAGGAAATAAAGGAACATATAGTAATGATAAATGAGTCAAGGATGCCTATCAAATAAATGGAGATGGAAGTAGATGAGTGTGAGGACCTCCTCAATGCCCAAATGCAATTGAATAGGTAGCAATGAGCAAATCATAACAAATAATTTCATTAATTTGGAGAAAAATGGATGGATACCCCAAAACAGTAATTTAGGGGAAAATGGGGGTTTTACATGGGTGAAGTTGATTCAATCATAGTGGAAATCGGTGTATGCTTGCAAAAAGGGAATTATTTTAAAACTATTTTACTACTAATAGGATGGACATAGTCGTATTTTCATTCATAAGGAAAAGGGAAGAAATAAAGAAAACCCCAAATTTTCAAAGAATTTCGACCCATAAAGGAGTAATCTCATATCAAAAGAGGGGAAACCTATACACACATGAATGGAAAAGACTTTTCTACTAATGTGTGTGTGCATTGAAAGTGAAGTGTATCATTTGAAACATTAATTTGTAAGAAAGAAGAGAAATGAGGAGAAAACCCTAAAACAGAGAAATTAGGGCAAAGATTTTGAGATCTTCTCTATAAATTGGTCAAGCAAGGCCAATAAGCAATGGAAATCACAAGTAAATCATCATGTTGTCAAAGAACAAACATTCCAAGGAAGATATGACGTATATGTTGAGATTCAAAGAACATCAAAAACATAGTTCTCAAAGAGAAAATGGAGAAAGAGAACTTACTTTTGGATAGGAGGATGATTGATCTTCTTAAACCACAAATCAATGGCGGAATGGTGACTTGAAGCGTCGGATAGGTCCCTCAATTCTCCCTTGCTCTGAGTTGGAGAGAATAAATGAGTAAGTGAGAAAATGGGGTTTTAAAACCCTTTTTAAAGTTGCCTCAGTTGCAATCGACAGGCCGTCAATCGGAGGGCCCCAGCCTAACCTTGCCCATCGGTTTGGGTTCCAAGGCCTAGATCACCCTGCATTTGAGATTTTTCCTATTTCATGCATAGTGGCCCCCAATTAGGTGCCAATAGGAGTTTTACCGTATAGTTAGGCATCATTGTGCGACAATCTATGTATTGGTAATTAAATGCGGGTGCGTAAGGTCATGTGGTGTGGTGTAATAGTGTAACTTATGATGTAAAGTGCAATTGGTTATGAGCTTATATATAGATGTTGTGGCACTTAATCCATGTTACATTTTGGTATAATCCAGGTACAGAACACTATGGTATGCACCAGATCCGGTGGCAATGGTCGTGGTACCACTCATGGTCCCTGACCCATTGGTAGACCACCAAATCCCCAAGGACCTCGATCCATGGGGCAATCCTCACACCCACCACAACAAGTGGACCTTAGACCAAAAGAAGTTCAAGGTAACCCGCCTGTGAACCAGATTTCGGGTCCCCCACCTATTATCACTCCAGGTGATGTTGCGACACTCATGCAATAGTCACAAGAGGCATTTCAGCGGCAGTTACTCCAATAACAACAAACTTTTATGGCTGTTATGCAATAGTATATGAACCCTACTCACTCGGGTCAACATCCTAGAGTGGTTATTTCATATGACCCACCCTTGACCCCACCTGGGGTAACATCACAAGATCAACCAAGTGGTACTCCACCGGTTCCACCATTCGGCACTCCTCCGTTTATGATGCCTCCACCTTACCCATACTATCTGATCGATCCACCTTATCTCCCACCAGCTACCAGTACGGTAAAGGTGGTTGAGTATCTTAAGAAATACATGCCACCTATCTTTACCAAGGTGGGTTATAATCCATATGAGCTGGATCGATGGATCCAAGAGCTGGAGAAGATGTTTGAGAATGTAGATTGCACAGAGGCACAGAAGCTCGTCTATGCGGGATTGTAACTTAAAAATGAAGTTGATTAATGGTGGAAAGCTTCTAAGCCCATTTTGTTGGCAACTCACCTAGAACCTATATGGGAGGAATTCAAGGAAGTGAAATTTATGGCATTGACCCAAGGAAGCAAAACTGTTCTAGATTATCAGTAACAATCTGAGAGCTTGTTCTATTTTTCTCCTCACCATATGAAAACAACCGAGGAAAAAGCCTAGAAGTTTTTAAAGGGTTTGAAGATATCCAGTGGTACAGTGCTAGAGGAATTGGACTTAACCAATTATGCACAGATTGTGCAAAAAGCCAAGGCAATGGAGGACAAACAGAAGGGAGAGCCATCCCTTACACCGAGACTTTGGAAGAGGGCAAAACCATTTGCCTATTTGGGTGGCCTGAGCAAGAGCTTCCGTGGGTCTGACACTTATGGTCCCTCTTACAGACAGCCCTACAAGCCATCGGGTTATTACCAGCTCAAGATAAAGAGTAGTGATATACTAAAGACAGCTTTTAGAACCCGATATGGTCATTATGAATTCTTAGTGCTGTCTTTCGGGCTAACCAATGCACCAACTGCTTTTATGGATTTAATGAATCAGGTATTTCACAATGTCCTTGATAAGTGGATCATTGTTTTCATTAATGACATCTTGATTTACTCGAAGTCGGAAGAAGAACATGCAAAACACTTGATGGTGTTACAAAGATTAAGAGAACAACAGTTGTATGCTAAATTCAGCAAATGCGAATTTTGGCTCAAGCAAGTAGGATTTCTAGGACATGTAGTGTCTGAGAATGGGATCGAGGTGGACCCAGACAAAGTAAAAGCCGTAGTAGAGTGGGAAGCACCTAAGCATGTAATAGAGATCAAAAGCTTCTTAGGCTTAGCAGGCTACTACCGGCGCTTCGTCGAAAATTTTTCTCGGATTTCTACGTCGATGAATAAGTTGACCAGGAAGGGTGTGAAATTTGATTGGTCAAAAGAATATGAAAAAAACTTCCAAGAATTGAAGAAGTGGTTAGTATCAGCTTCTGTATTGACCATTCCAAATGGTACAGGTGGAATGACCATCTATATTGATGCTTCCAAGATCGGGTTGGGCTGTGTCCTCATGCAACACAGCAAGATAGTAGCATATGCATCCAGGTAACTTAAGGATTATGAGAATAACTACCCCACTCATAATTTAGAACTGGCAGCAGTCATCTTTGCCTTGAAGATTTGGTACCATTTTCTGTATGGGGAGAAGTGTGAGATATACAGTGATCACAGGAGTCTTAAATACTTCTTCACCCAAAGAGATTTGAATATGAGGCAGAGAAGGTGGCTTGAACTTATGAAGGACTATGATTGTGATATACAGTATTACCCAGGTAAAGTGAATGTGGTGGCAGACGCTCTAAGTCAGAAGGCTTAGACTGTATCACTTTCGTACTTAGCTGTTAGTCCATAGCTTATACAAGAGGCGGTACTGATGGATGAAATTTTTTTTTATGTGGGAGCAACCTTAGAGCTCGAACATTAGCCAGATGATGTTAAGAAGCTAACTATATCCCTAACAGCTCTACAGGTACATTCGTCCATCAGGCAGGAGGTGATAATGAAACAATCTTGGGATCCTGAGCTGCAAAGGATCAAAGTAAAAATTCAAGAGCAGACAATGAAAGACCTTAACTTCACAATAGCCAGTGACGGGGCATTAGAGTTTTAAAATAGGTTGTGCGTGCCCGATGACAGGGAAATACAAGACAAGATAGTGAAGGAAGCACACAGTCTGAATACTCACTCCATCCCGGAAGTATAAAGATGTACAAAGATCTTAAACAAATCAATTGGTGGCCATCAATGAAAACTACTATAGCCTTGTATGTGGTACAATGTCTTGTGTGTCAGAAGGTCAAGGCGGAAAGGCACTAGCCATATGGCACTCTTTAGCCACTCCCCGTACCGGAGTGGAAATGGGATAGGATAGCCATGAACTTTGTCACAGGGCTACCCCGTACACCCAAGGGGATGGATGTAATTTGGGTGGTAGTTGATAGGCTTATCAAGGTTGCTCATTTCATTCTGATCAGGACCAATTATTCCATGGACAAGCTAGCACAACTTTATATGGATAATACAATCTGTTTACATGGAGTTCCAGTGAGCATTGTGTCAGATAGAGACCCAAGGTTCACATCTAGATTTTGGAAAAGCCTCCAGCAAACCTTAGGGACACAAGTGAATCTGAGTACTGCTTTTCACCCACAGACTGATGGGCAATCAGAACAAACCATACAAATATTAGAAGACATGCTCAGGGCATGTGCAAGGGAAATGATTGGCAGTTGAGAAGAATACATACCTCTTATGGAGTTTGCTTATAACAATAGCTATCAAGCCACAATTGTGATGGCTCCATATGAGGCACTGTATGGCAGGAAGTGAAGAACACCCCTATATTGGGATGAAGTAGGTGAGCACCGGATGCTAGGACCGAAGATGATACAAATGACATGTGACAAGGTTGACTCATTCGGGAGAGGATTAAAGCAGCCCAATCATGTGAAAAGAGCTGTGCGGACAACCGCAGGAAGGACATTGAATTCCAAGTGGGGGAGAATGTGCTTCTAAAAATCTCTCCCACCAAAGGGTTGCATAGATTCCACAAAAAGGGCAAGCCAAATCCGAGATATATTGGCCCGTTTGAAATCTTGGCACGAGTTGGCTCTGTAGCATATATGTTGGCTCTTCCACCTTCCTTTAGCAATATTCACAATGTATTCCATGTTTCTATGCTAAAGCAGTACATCCATGACCCAGAACATATGTTGCCCATGGAACCGAAGTACTTAGAAGCTGATATGACCTATGAAGAGCAACTGTTGAAATTCTAGATTGGAATATAAAAACCCTTTCGCAATCACTCCATCACTTTTGTGAAGGTTTGATAGGCTAACCATTCACTTGAGGAAGCATCCTGGGAGAAAGAAGATGACATCTAGTCCAAACATCCTTATCTTTTCGGATAAGTAGGTACTACAATTTCGGGGACAAATTTTTCAAAAAGAGGGGGTAAATGTGATACCATACTTTCCAAACCCAGTTTATTTACCCGGTTGGTTTGATTTGGTCATATAGGATCTGAACTCAATTAAGCTGAGACGGGTACCCTATGAAACTTGATGGCAAGGGTGACCCTAAACTCGGGATGGCTAGACGAGTCCTAGCTGATACCCAATGAAGTCTGCATGCCCAAGCATGCACTTGCACATATCACAAGGTCATGTACACATAATAAAGGTACGTAGCCATATTTTATGTCGAGTACGTGTTATATATCATATATCGAGAGTGAGACATTTATCAGACCCAATTATTCGGTTAAGTTTTGTCTACTGGTAGGTGGTCATAGGTGGGTCGGACCCACCAGTGTGACCTACTAGTCTAGTCATTAGATATTTTGACCTAGGTATAAATTGTAATTAATTCCTTTCTTTTCCCTCATTTAATGTTTTACACGGTGAGTGAGAAGTGTAAAGAAGAGAGAGAAAAGAAAGAAAGAGAAGGGAAGAAGAAGGAAGAAAAAGGGAAGGAGATGCTCGTTGTGAGACGCCGAGGTTAGATCTTTTGAGTTTGGCACCGGAATAGTGATCCTCATCTCAAGATCTATGATTTGAGGTGAGTAAAGGGTATATTTCTTAAACCCTTAAGAAACCCTAATTGAAACCCTATGATTCAGGTAGAAATCCCTTAGATCTTGTTAATCCCACTTGCGAATATGAATCTAAGGTTTAATGAAAGACCTACATGTTGTTTTTAAAGGTTTTAGAGGAAGAAATCGTAAGATTTGAAAAGCATTTGGTGACTTCTTGAGTTGAAGAATGGGATTTGGGGTTTGAAGGTGTTCTTGAGTAAAGAGGTAAAATCCAAGCTCAAAACTTTGATTCGATCCTAGATCTAGGTTAGGATCACAAAATGGGACCTTAGATGTGTGGAATATGTGATCGAATCGACCCCTTAAGGTTTCCCTAAAGCAAGATGAAGAATGGAAGTGAATAGCCAAATCTCGGTTCTGACTAGTGGGTGAACTGGAAAGTGGTTGGACCCACCAATCCGGAGCCCGCCTGTTTTGGTTAGGCTTTTGGCTCGATTGATGAGCAAGGACCGGTGGGCACCTGGCCCATCGGTCTAGTCAAAGCCCCTGGGTCAAGTGGTGGGCGAGGACCGATGGGTGCCTGGTCTGCCAGTCATCCTACCAACTTGACCCATCGGGTTTTGATTGGGCCCAAAATTTTTGGGCAACCTTCCGTGGTGATTTTAAACACGATGGGATCATCGTACCTCATTGGTTACTTTAATGTCACTGAGGAATAGCAATTTATTTTTTTGGTACCCATGGCTGGCCTTCTCTGACAACCTTATGGGCGTATCGCGGGATGGGGTTCACGACTCATACCCGAGGCATACGCACACTGTGGTTGTGAATGGCACATAACCTATGACTTAGAAATGATGCTCAAGTGATCTAGGTTATTAAAAATGGACTTTCATACATATAAACTCATTTGTATTGTGAATGATTGCTTGGTCTTTCTTTCCACTTATTGGGCTAGTGAGCTCATCTCACGTGCACCTCATTTGTAGATGATTTTAGATGAGGACTAGTGGGTCCCCGAAGATCTTGAGCATGGTGCCGAGTGCCCGTGCAAAAGTTATGTTGTGGAATAGCAACATTGATACCATCCTAGGATTCTTTTTGATTATTTTGTTATGTTACCCCTTTTTGTGCTCTAGATGTTTAAATTGTATTCTTTATGTGTATATCACACTTACTAGCATACATGTAAACATATTATGTAATACAATTTGGGTATGAAGAGTATTGGGGTATTTATAGGTATATACATGTAAAACTACCGCTAAAATACAGAATTTACATTCTTTAGTTGTGTGTGTGATGTATTGTGGTTCCTACATCAGATGATCATGGCAGGTTTTGGGTTAATAGGAGTTAACTCGATCACCGGTCCAGTTTTGTGAGAACAGGGTGTGACATTTAACCCAACCAGTTTTTGGTTTTCTTCAACATTGAGCGCTCGATTTTTTAATCAATCTCACTTAATGTTGTTTCGGAGCCTCGTGAAAATCTTCCTCTATTATATATTTATATATATGCTCACTTACTCTCTTTCCCACCCTCTCCACTTTTTTTATTTTCCTATCTTAATCTGTACAAGTGCACCTAATGTACTTGTAATGTTTCAAGTTGGGCTTATGGTATTCTCTAGAGGAAATTTTGTTTTAATGCATATAAACTATATGATAACAAGAAAAAATATTGAGGCAAATATCAGAAGCCTTCTCCACTATTTGAAGCAAGCAAAGAAACAAAGATGGGGCGTGACTAAAGTCTGGAGTAGTTAAGAGGTTTTGCATAACTTGGTTGTGAATGCTAGCACCAATTCGTGGCCTTGGAACTCAATCCCTTTAATTTCTTAAGTTTATAAGTCTCTTTTTTTGTTTCATTTTTGGCTGCAGCTTTTTAACGAATGCTTTTGTTTAAGCACTTTGCTTACCTTGTTATGAATATAAAAACTAAAATCTATATGACATAGGAATCTCATAGAATGTTTTAAAACATTTTAGTTCATGTATTTTTGTTCTATTCTCATAGGAAAAAAAGGGTGTCAATTCGGTATCGATACTAAAAATATTTTTTGGTATGGTTTCAATATGACAAAATGGTTTTTTTCTTTTTCAATATGATATGGTATCGATATTTAAGAAAAAAATTTTGATATATACCAAATCATATCGAAACCATATCAAAATATCAAATTACCGACAATATATACATAAAAAAAGGCAAGAAACAAACCATATATATAAAATAAAAGCCATAATGGCACCAAAGAAAAACCATATCGAAACGAAACCATACATATCGAATTTTCTCGATACGATATGATTTCAATCTCCACTCTTGGTGTGTTGTTCCATAAGCCATACCGATTCTCCTATATAAAAATCGTACAATATCCCACTCTTGATTTTTTCTTCTATCAATATTCTTTTTAAAATTACATTGCACCACCCCTATTTTTAAAACTTATGTCATATAACACCCTAGTTTGCTTATAATATTGAGTACATACCCTCTTTTGTAAACGAAATTACATTCTAAATTGCAAGTTTACCCTTCCTCAAGGGTAAGCTTATTGTTTTACCCTGGCATGTAAAAAGCCCTCAAATCCATCCGACATTCAATCAAATATTTATTCTACCCAATAATATATATATATATATATATATATATATATTTGAAGCTTTAGGGATTTTCTGTTCTTCAAGCCAAATATCTCAAGTGGATGAGCCCCTTCAGCCTTGGATTTGGAAGCCCATGATGTTTGTATTTCTATTTTCATCAGAGACACAGAGAGGTGGTTAGCCATCACTTGTGTTCTTTGTTGCAAAGACGGGTGTGGTGTAATGCCCCGTCCCCATTAACCTTACACAATATTGTCCTCTTTGGTCCATAGGCTTCAAGGCTTTAAAACGCATTGTGTCATGTTAAGGAGGCTAAAGGTTATTAACTAGCCCATCAATCTCTCCCTAGGCAATGTGGGACTAAAGTTTACACACCTTCACCGATCTCCCAAACTTCCAAGTACTTGCCATATTCTTGGTGGGCACACCTCACCGATCTCTCATGTGGGTCTAGTACTTGCTGTATTCTTAGGTGTCACGACTTTCCCTTTTGGCACAGTGTCCCCAATGTGGCCCCACAAACTATCAAGGTCTTCTCTGACACCATTTGTAACACCCCGACCTCATTAACATTGCACAATATTGTCCTCTTTGGCCCATGGGTCTCAAGGCTTTAAAATGCATTGTGCCATGTTAAGGAGGCTAGAGGTTACTAACTAACCCATATGGAGTGTTGGTAGTAGTTGTAAAACTTATAGTTATGTATGCCTCCATGGAATTTAAGTTTCACAGCAAAAAATGTCCTTTGTGAGCATGCTTTTTTTTCTTCTACTCTTGGCCAAATCAAGATGTTTTGTTTTGCAAAGAATTGAGGGCTTCCAATGTAAAAAAAAAACAAAAAAAAAAAAAAAAGAACAAAAAGTAAAACATAAACATCAAATGTTTGATAAATTTATAGAGAGGCCTGTATAGAAGCTTGAAATTTGCTAAAGAAGATGAGGCGCTGTCATAGTTTGTTAGGTGTCTAAAATCGGCATCATGATTGTAGGGATTGGATTGTAAAAGCATAAGCTCTCAAGCCCGGGGAAGATGAAAGCTCAGAGGCAACACTGCGAATGTTTTTAGAGAAACAAGCTTTAAACTTGGTCATTATGGACAATAGGCTGAGCATAAACCAACCAAATTCTGATTTACCAATATAATCTATGGATGTTGAATTCTATACCCAGAATTAATAGTATCAACTAATCATAACGAAATATTAGCTAAATTAAGTTGAAGGATTAAAAAGAACAAATACCATTAGCAAACAATTCCAATCAAATAGAAGCAATCAAAATAAAGAAAAGTCTCAGCCATCCAAGGAAGGATTGAATCAGCATAAGCTCTCAAGCTCGGCGAAGGCAAAAGATTTCAAGTGGTCGAATAAAGAAAAGTCTCAGACATCCAAGGAATGATTGAATCAGCATAAGCTCTCAAGCTCGGCAAAGGCAAAAGCTTCCAGGTGGTCGAATAAAGAAAAGTCTTAGACATCTAAGGAAGGATGGAATCAGCATAAGCTCTCAAGCCCGACGGAGGCAAAAGCTTTCAAGTGGTCGAATGTTTCAAGAAACAAGCCTTAAATTTTTTCATCATCGACAAAGTGAAAGTGCTTGGATCGAATCAAATAACTAACTAAAATTCAAGAATAAAACAAAAAAAAAATGAGAGAGACCTATAGGGTTCTTCTGAAACACAAACCCTGCTGATCACCACCATGAGAATGAAGAGAGATTTGGTACGACCGTAATCACCCTTCAATGGGACTTTGAGTCTTCTCGGCAACTACCATGATTCCTCTGTGTCTTTTGGTTGCAGAACCTGTAAGGTTCCATTTTGTTTTGGGAAGAAATAGAAAGGGTCAAAAGAGTCTTTTTTTTATTTATAAACTAACAGTATTAGGCTTTAGGGGTATGTTTGATATTAGAAAAAAATTAGGGTGATATGTCATATAAGGTTTAAAATAAGGATGATACCTCCCCCCCTTTCCACACCTACCTCGTTTTCATAGATCCCTCCTTCTAATGCTTCACTACTTTTAACCCCTACCCATTTTGAGCTTGATTCCCCTCTAGTTGCCCATGCCTTGGTTAATTGTGGTTTTGTTAAAGGACCCATTACGCCTAGAAGGAAATGGAAGCATGCTGCCCGCTTCTCCCCCTACCCCTCTTCAACCACAAGTGTAGCAGATGATGAGAGCGTGGGAGACCAAAGTGTTTGATCCTGCGTGGAGCTATGATGATCTTAATTTGGAACTGTCAAGGATTGGGATGGCCAGTGACAATTCAATTCCGAAAGACTTTAAAGTCTAAGTACCGCCCCTCTCTTTTTGGTAGAATGAAGATGTTTTGTGACTCTTTTTCAAATTGTTTTACTGTTGACCCCATTGGAAACAGTGGAGGTTTATGTGTAATGTGGTCTTCTATGTGGATCTCCAAATTTTATCAAGCTCTATTCGTATAATTGATTGTAATATTTGCTTTGGTTCCGAAAGTATTTGGCGGCTTTATTTGATTTATGGCCTGCCTAAAACTTCTAAAAGGCCAGCTTTCTGGCAGCAGCTCTCGGATTTGGGTTCTTTAGTTGTGAGTCCTTAGTTGTTATGTGGTAACTTCAATGAAGTCCTTTTAGCAACAGAGAAGTAGGGTGGAAGAATTAAGTCTGATAAGAAAATCTCTGGGTTCCAAGCCTTTGTCAATTTTTGTGCTCTTATAGATGTGGGATCAAATGGTCCTTTCTTTACTTGGTCAAATTGGAGATGGAGTTGTGGGCTTATTAAAGAGAGGTTGGACAGGTCTCTTTACTCCCCCTCATGGAGAGATTTTTTCCCTAATGCGGGTGTTTATCTTAAACCAGCATGTGGATCAGATCATAGCCCTCTTATTGTTGATTTGCACCCCGCCCTCTCCTCCTTTGAAAACATATGTTCAGATTTGAAGATAGGTGGCAGAGCCTCCCGGGTGTGAGGATGTGATTGCTTCTGGTCGGAAATCAGTTTGGCAAGGTTTAGCTATGCTCAATGTCCACCAAAAAATTGGAGATGTGAGATCTAGATTATCCAAATGGAAGAAGCTACATGTTAAAGACATGGATGAAGAAGTGTCAAGAGAGATGAAATAAATTAGTCATATTCAAAGCATGCCCTACCAGCCAAGTTTGGTTGAGTGGGAGGCCAAAGCCCAAACTGAGCTCCTTTTCCTTTTTAACCAGCGAGAGTCACATTGGAAGCAGAAATCTAGAATTCAGTAGTTGAATGAAGGGGACATAAATGCAAAGTTCTTCCACTCATCAACCTTGCAAAGAAGATGTAGAAACAAAATCAGAAGGCTTAGATCTATGACTGGTGAATGGCTTGAGCATAAGGTGGATATTGATAGAGAGGTCTTCAGCTTTTTCAAAGATCTATACTCTTCTCAGGGCTCCACCAATCTGGAAAGAGCTCTTCAGTACATAAGGCCTAGTTTCACCAATGAGATGAACATGTATTTGGCCTCCCTATTTCTGACGAGGAAGTGAGAACAACGGGTTTTAGTATGAAGCCTTTGAAATCCCCTGGACCAGATGGTCTTCCCCCTGTGTTCTTCTAATCCTTCTGGTCTACTGTTGGACTGGATATCTGTACAGCTATGCGCTTTTTTTTTTACTTGGGTTTCTTGCTAAAGGACCTCAATAAAACTCATATTCCTC
The DNA here is from genome assembly GCF_013358625.1 of Macadamia integrifolia. Classification (NCBI taxonomy): domain Eukaryota; kingdom Viridiplantae; phylum Streptophyta; class Magnoliopsida; order Proteales; family Proteaceae; genus Macadamia; species Macadamia integrifolia. The sequence goes on along the minus strand of NC_056565.1, from coordinate 1,622,274 downwards.
TTATTCCAAAAGTCAAGGATGCTTATAGGGTGGACCAATTCAGACCTATTAGCCTATGTAATGCGGTGTATGAGATTTTTGCCAAGGTCCTTGCTAGAAGACCAACAAGATGCCTTGATCATATTGTGGCCCCTTAGCAGACCGCTTTTGTGGAGGGTAGGAGTATATCAGAAAATGTTATAATTGCTCACGAAGCTTTCCATCATATGAAGAACAAGAAGAGAGGAAAAAAACTATGTTGCACAAATTAAGCTTGATGTGAAGAAGGCATATGTCAGGATCAAGTAGAATTTCCTTTCCAATATTTTGTCAAATATGGGATTGTGTGAGAAGTGGGTGCATCTCCTCCATTAGTGTGTCAGTACTCTTTCTTACTCCTTCCTTTTAAATCGAGTGCAAAAGGGCTTGATTTCCCCTTCTAGAAGATTAAGGCAGGGGGACCCTCTTTCCCCTAGTTTGTTCATTTTGTGTTGTGAGTGCTTCACTTCCTTGATCACGGAGGCAGTTGATAGAGGAAACCTTTATGGTATGAAAATCAAGGTTACAAGCCCTCATCTTACTCATTCCTTCTTCTCAGATGACTGTCTCGTGTTCCTTCAAGCTAGCTACAGTTCCCTTAGAACTTAAAGGATGGCATTGCTTTATATTGTGGAGCCTCACGTCAGGAGGTAAATGGCCATAAATCCTCGCCATCGTTTAGCACAAATATTCCAATTAGAATTCGTCGTATTTTGGCTAGACTTATTCAGGTGGAAGCCTGGTGCACCCAGGAACTTACCTTGGTCTCCCTTTAGAGATTGACAAAAACAAGAAAGCAACATTCTAGCATATAAAAGATAGAACAATTATGAAGATTGCGAGATGGAAGGAGCAGCTATTATCTCCTACAGGAAAGGAGGTTCTTGTGAAGTCGGTGGTGGTGGCTATTCCTTCGTGTCATATGTCTCATTTCAAGCTTCCCAATGGTTTGCTTGGTGAGAATGGGAAGGCGGAATGTAATTTCTTGTGGGGTCAAAAGAAGGATGAAAGGAAGGTTCATTGGGTATCAAAGGATTCTTTATGCCTCCTAAGCTAGGTGGCGGCTTGGAAATAGAAAGACCTAAAAATTCAGAATCTAGCTCTCCTTGCAAAGCTGGGATGGCAGCTAACAGTTAATGGTGAGTCTCTGTGGGCGGGACTTTTGAAGAGTATCTACTTCCCTTGTGGAAGTTTCTCTTCTGCGCAGATGGGAAGTCGCCCCTCTTGGGCTTAGAGAAGCATTATGCATGGTAGGCAGGTCATTGAGAAGGGTCTTATGTGGATTGTGGGAAATGGCCTCTCTATTAAAAAATCTGGGGTGATTTGTGGATTCCTTCACTTGAGGGGTTCAAACTTCATCTTCCTCGACCTATATTGCCCTTTCCATAGAGTTTATGAGCTCATTGATGATCAGGCCAAGTGGGAGGTTGAGAGTTTTTTTTCTTCCCTATTAAGATTGAGTGCATCCTGCAAATCCCAATCAGCTCCATAGGATGTCAAGATAGGATATGTTGGAGGCCTTTGCCAAATGAGTTTTTTTCGATGAAATAAGGTTACAGGCTTTCAATGTTTGTCCAAATCAGCTGAGAGAGCTCCTGCTACACCTAAAGAGGTTTGGAAGTTTATATGGAACTCACATATTCCTCTAAGGGTGAAGACTTTTCTTTGGAAGGCGTGCCTTGGGGCTATTGGAGTGTTGACTAATACAATGAAGGGACACATTATTAAGTTAGAGACTTGTGCTTATTGTGGTTTGGAGCCCAAAAATGTTGAGCATGCCCTTTGGCCTAGCAGTCATGGTTCACATCCTCTGTCTTGCTGAGAACGGGCGCTCACCTGGACCTCTCCTTATCATATTGGATTGTGTAGGTTTTTGGCAATTTGGAATTACTCCAGAAGACATACCAAAGACAGCTTTTTGCATTCCAGGTTATCATATGCAATGGACAGTCATACCCTTTGGTCTCAAAACAACACCATCTATCTTCCAGAGAGCTATGATGAAGATCTTTGCTCCCATCCAAGACCATGCACTGACATATATTGATGATATCCTTCTCTTCTCAAAAAATGAGACCGATCATCTTCAGCTTCTCTAGCACTTTCATCAAAATACCCTTTCTTTATCAAGTATGGAAATCCTAAAAGCTCTTCTTCTCCCGCTCCTTGTAAGCCTCTTCCAAAACCTGAAGTACCATCTCCCATCATTCCTCCCTGTTGTATGTATACTCCAGGTTCTTCTTCTTCTTCTCCCCTTAAATCATTTCCCGGACTTTATGATTCTGGCCCAGATGTTTATGGCATTCACAAAATTTGGAAGGTTAAACTATCCGTACAAGCTACAGGACGTTCTAAACCCATTTCTCCTGCTGAAGCAGTTTTGAATTGGCAGGCAGAAAATGCTACAGTCCAGAACCAATACCTTGAAAGAATATTAGCTAAAACTCAACAAACTCATGGTACTCTGTCCCATCATGATCATCTTCTTCAATCTCTCCGCAGAGAAATTGACCAGGTCCATCTTGAACTTGCTGGAATTACTTCTAGTGTTGCTGATACCACTACAACTTTTTCCCTTATTGGCCAAAAGGAGAAGCACCTCAGGTACCTTGAAGCTCAGCTTCATCAAATGCAACAACAACAACCTCGTGCTCCCTCTTTTGCTTCTTCTCATCAGCAACAGCAACCACTTCCAGTAACAATTCCCAGTTTTGTTCCACAAGATCCTTTTGCTATGTATGCCTCTCCTGCACCACCTGTCGTTTCCTCCTCAAAGACTTTTCCTATGGAAGAATTGAAAGAACATCAACGCCAACAATGTGCTCTTCCCAAAAGAACACGCGCAGCTAGAGGATGTGCCCGCAATCAACTCCCTCCAGCATGGACATCCACTGCAGCACTGATGGATCTTAGTGACTATGATGATGAATTTGCAGATTCCCCCCCGTCACCTCCTCCATTTACCCTTTATCCCATGATAGTCTCTTATTGTGCACTTCCACCTCCTGAACCATATAGATCACCTCCAGTTCCTCCATCCTCCGCCACTTCTACCCCTGTGACTACTACTCCTCCTAAAACTATCCATACCATCTTGTCCCCTCCAAAACCAGAAAATCCTCTTTTTAAGTTTCTCACAAAACTTACCATCCCAGATCCTTCCCCCCGTCCTTCTTTCATGAATGAAGGACCTCAACCTGCTGATCCTCATGTTTCTAAAATGGATGATGACCCTGAGATACAGAATCCAAAAACACCTAGACAACCCCCAGTCCAACCTACACCTTTTAGCCCATATCAAAACCAGGACCCAAAACAATTTTTTACCCTAGATGATATTCCTGTTTCAAAATGGGCGTCTCAAATTGCTGATTTTCATGCATGGATTAATGTTGAACTACTCCATGAAGGAGCTTCATCAGTCACTGTCCTGTCTAAGTTTGTTGCAAGACTCCAAGGAAAAATAAGAGAATGGTATCTAGCTCTTGATCCTTACAGACAACTGCAAATTGTACAGCTTACTGAAAGCCAGTTTGTTACCACTCTCTATCAAGAATTTCTCGGCCCTGTCTCTAATGACTTATCAAAGGCCCGCAACGAGTTTCTCCAGATGAAGTGTTGTTCTCTACTGAGACCAGACCTTGATAAACATTTTTCCAGAATGACAGACCGATTCCACAAAATCGATGGTATTGATGATGATAATTTAAAGCAAGTGTTCTTAAACTCTCTGCCAGAGCCTCTTGGAGCAGATACACATCAATTTTTGAAGAACCAGAATATTCCATTAGCCTCATGCACTATTGGTTCTCTCTACAGTTATGCTCTCACTGCCCTTGACAAACTTTGCAACATCAAAAAGGTATAGAAAGATTTACAAGATCGTTCGGATAAAGTCTCCTCTGCTTGTGATACATCATATCTTAAAATCAAGTGCAAACGTGACAAATCTTGTGATTGTGCTCCCAAGAAATCCTCTCACCATAGACGATTTCCCCCATTACGTCAGAAATGGAAGCCCCGACATACAAAGAAGTTCTCTCTTCATCTTCCAAAGAAAAAATGGAGATTCTTATTATTAGTTTTTACTGTTGAGTTATGTACTGTTGAGTATTGTTGAGTCATGTACACTATTGAGTCATGTATTGTTGAGTTATGTTATTTGTCACCGGTTATCTACTTTGTAATTCTATAAATAGAGGCCCTTGAGCCATAATAAGAGGAGGACAGACTTACTTGTGCATAAGCAACTCGAAAATGGTATCAAAGCCTTGTGTTTCCTTCTTCGGCTAAACTCCTCTTCTGACTATCTCCCTTGTCTTGATTGAACCTGTTGTAGCTAAAGATACAGTCTAGGCCACGCCCTTTTACAAGTAATCCCTACTTATGGTTCCTACTGGCAGAAAAAGATCCTTGAGCATTATGGGCTTTCAGGCGAAGGATGCCATTTTGTGCCCTGTTTGGCTTGGGTTGCTTTGCAGTTTGGTACCATAATCAGGAGGGTTCTTGATCTGCCTCGACTAGCTGTGTCTTTACCTACTCCAGTTTCTTCAGCAATTGGTGATGGTTCAGATCTGGATTTTGCCACCTAAATCTTTCTTGGTTTCCTATGGCCTCCCCTTCTTCTTCTTTGTTTTCATCTCCCCGACGTTCTTCCTCCTCCCTATCTACGTCGTCCTCTTTAGATTATCTTTATGAACTTTCTTATGTCCCTAATGATCAAGTCATCCCTGCTACTCCCACTCCTCTTCTTAATCCCTATACTATTTTCCCAAAAACCCCTACTCCTTCTAAGTGGACTACTCTTCTTAAACCTAAGAAGACTCCTCCTCTGAAAGAGTTGGTACAGGCTTCTCGCTTTGATCAACTCCAGGTCCCTGCTACTAAAAAAGAGCAGCTTTTTACTCTTAAAATACCTTTGGATCTCATCCCTCAATGGATCCAACAAGGTTATACTCATCTCCATTTTGGAGCTATCAAGTTTGCCCTCTCTTTTCATGGACGAAAAGGACTCCCGGTGGTTTCTAGGGTTGCTTTGCTTGACAGTCGATTTCTATGGTGCCAACATGCCGTGATCGCCACTGTACAGACTACTCTGAATGCTGGAACAGTGTTTGTAATGCGGTATCCTAATTTTAATATTCCCTTGTCTGATCCTCTTCTCTCCACAGCCCTAAAATTCCAGATCCATATTACTGGTGTCCCTCAGAATGCTATTACAAAGGCTGCTACTTTGCACTATCAGATGGCTTATCGTTTGTAAAATCATGTATTTGATCTTCTCACTGGCCATTCTGAAGATGCATTGTTCATCACCATGGACTCTAACCAAGTACCTTGCTGTACCTCTATTCCCAGACAAATCCCTGATGACGAACTTCTTCGTCTCCTCCCCTCTTCTTGGATTACAGCCTATGAACAACAAGTTGTAGTTTCCCAACCTCTTGTTCCTTCTGAACCAGTCCAGTCTACCAATCCTGGATATATTACTCATACGAATGGTGAGGTAGAAATCCGTTTTCCTGCTCCAAGACCTCGTCCTTCTCCCTTTCCAACTTCCTTTGGTATGATCTAAGAAAAAATTCCTATCAAGTCTTTTGATTCTACAGGTAATCCAATCTTCTACTTTCAAGATCCAGTTATCGGTCATAAATACTTTGACCTTTGTGACTGTGATGACTGTCTACATGATTTTGAAGATGATTTTCCTTCTTCTCGCCGTTCTTCTAGATGAAAGTCTACCCAACAACGATTACAAGAACGATATGAGGCAGGAGATCCTTCTGTTGGACCCCTCAGTACGGAATCAAAATACCCTTTCTTTGTCAAGTATGGAAATCCTAAAATCTCTTCTTCAGAACAATCCTTTCCTATAGTAAATCCACAGCTCTCCACCTCCTCGAAGTATCCCTCCGACGATACAGACTTCCCATTTCAGGACTCTACTTTCATCCTGATTATCCTTTCTTAACCATGTTTACCTTCACCGCTCCTGCTGAAATCTTAAACTTCCCCCTCATTTATAAGTGCATCTTCTGGCACCTCTGTTCCACCCATACCATCGCTCTCAGCTTTCCCCTTCTCACCCTTTATTGGTTCCTTGTCCGATGGAACGCTCCTATACATCACCACCCTACCAATCCTGTCCGACAGTTTCTTCAATTGTTTGCTCCCTCAGAGCATTGGCTTAATCTGCTATCCGGGTATCTTCCCTCATCTGATGAACCATACCCTGATATTTCCCAAATCATAACTCTCTTCCATCGACCCCCTATTATCCACTAGACCTTTGATCCCTATCATCAGCCCTGCCATCACATTCAATATGTGTCTGATTTCCATATCTATGGACTCAAACCATATGATCTATACCACACCCGTTACGACCATCAAGAAGAATGGAGATTATTTCTTACCACTATGTGTCGAGTCAATGACATCCAGCCACAACAAGTTCCGGCCCCACTTCTTAATAATTTTGATAAGGTTTGGGATCTTCACCAAACTGATATTCTCATTGATCCTTGAATAGAGTGCCTCCTCGATGCGCACAACGACTGGCTCATTGATCATGCTACTTTTTATCCCACCAACAGCACCGACAGTTCTGAAGATTAGTAATCTGGGTCACATGAGTGTCATAATGTGCGGACATGAGGACCCCTTTATGTTCGTCCTCATCCTCTATGTACCGCATGTATTATTAGTTTTTACTATTGAGTACTGTTGAGTCATGTACACTATTGAGTCATGTATTGTTGAGTTATGTTATTTGTCACCTTTGCACTTGATTTTAAGATATAAAGTATCACAAACAGAGGAGACTTTATCTGAACAATCTTGTAAATCTTTCCATACCTTTTTGATGTTGCAAAGTTTGTCAAGGGTAGTGAGAGCATAACTGTAGAGAGAACCAATAGTGCATGAGGCTAATGGAATATTCTGGTTCTTCAAAAACTACTGTGTATCTGCTCCAAGAGGCTCTGGCAAAGAGTTTAAAAACACTTGCTTTAAATTTTCATCATCAATACCACCGATTTTATGGAATCGGTCTGTCATTCTGGAAAAATGTTTATCAAGATCTGGTCTCAGTAGAGAACAACACTTCATCTGGAGAAACTCATCACGAGCCTTTGATAAGTCATTAGAGACGGGGCCAAGAAATTCTTGATAGAGAGTGGTAACAAACTGGCTTTCAGTAAGCTGTACAATTTGCAGTTGTCTGTAAGGACTAAGAGCTAGATACCATTCTTTGAGTTTTCCTTAGAGTCTTGCAACAAACTTAGACATGACAATGACTGATGAAGCTCCTTCATGGAGTAGTTCAGCATTAATCCATGCATGAAAATCAGCAATTCGAGACGCCCATTTTGAAACAAGAATATCATCCAGGGTAAAAAATTGTTTTGGGTCCTGGTTTTGATATGGGGTAAAAGGTGTAGGTGGGACTGGGGGCTGTCTAGGTGTTTCTGGATTCTATATCTCAGGGTCATCATCCATTTCAGAAACATGAGGTGCAGCAGGTTGAGGTCCTTCATTCATGAAATAAGGAAGGGGGGAAGGATCTGGGATGGTAAGTTTTGTGAGAAACTTAGAAAGAGGATTTTCTGGTTCTGGAGGGGACAAGATGGTATGGATAGTTTTAAGAGGAGGAGTAGTCACAGGGGTAGAAGTGGCGGAGGATGGAGGAACTGGAGGTGATCTATATGGTTCAGGAGGTGGAGGTGTAGGATAAGAGACTATCATGGGATAAGGGGTAAATGGAGGAGGTGCTGGGAGGGCATCTGTAAATTCATCATCATAGTCACTAAGATCCATCAGTGCTGCAGTGGATGTCCATGCTGGAGGGAGTCGACTGCAGGCACGTCCTCTAGTTGCGCGTGTTCTTTTGGGAAGAGCACGTTGTTGGCGTTGAAGTTCTTTCAATTCTTCCGTAGGAAAAGTCCTTGAGGAAGAAACAACAGGTGGTGCAGGAGAGGCATACATAGCAAAAGGATCTTGTGGAACAAAACTAGGAACTGTTACTAGAAGTGGTTGCTACTACCGATGAGAAGAGGCAAAAGAGAGAGCACGAGGTTGTTGTTGTTGTTGTTCATTTGATGAAGCTGAGCTTCAAGGTACCTGAGGTGCTTCTCCTTTTAGCCAATAAGGGAAAAAGTTGTAGTGGTATCAGCAACACTAGAAGTAATTCCAACAAGTTCAAGATGGACCTGGTCAATTTCTCTGCGGAGAGATTGGAGAAGATGATCATGATGGGACAGAGTACCATGAGTTTGTTGAGTTTGAGCTAATATTCTTTCAAGGTACTGGTTCTGGACTGTAGCATTTTCTGCCTACCAATTCAAAGCTGCTTTAGCAGGAGAAATGGATTCAGAACGTCCTGTAGCTTGTACGGATAGTTTAACCTTCCAAATTTGGTGAATGCCATGAACATCTGGACCAGCATTATGAAGTCCAGGAAATGATTTAAGGGGAGAAGAAGAAGAAGAACCTGGAGTATACATACAACATGGAGGAATGATGGGAGATGGTACTTCAGGTTTTGGAAGAGGCTTACAAGGAGCGGGAGAAGAAGAGATTTTAGGATTTCCATACTTGACAAAGAAAGGGTATTTTGATTCCGTATTGAGGGGTCCAACAGAAGGATCTCCTACCTCATATCGTTCTTGTAATCGTTGTTGGGTAGACTTTCGTCTAGAAGAACAACGAGAAGAAGGAAAATCATCTTCAGAATCATGTAGACAATCATCACAGTCACAAAGGTCAAAGTATTTATGACCAGTAACTAGATCTTGAAAGTAGAAGATCGGATTACCCGTAGAATCAAAATACTTTATAGGAATTTTTTCTTGGATCATACCAAAGAAAGTTGGAAAGGGAGAAGGACGAGGTCTTGGAGCAGGAAAATGGATTTCTACCTCACCATTAGTATAAGTAATATATTCAGGATTGATAGATTGGACTAGTTCAGAAGGAACAGGAGGTTGGGAAACTGCAACTTGTTGTTCATAGGCTATAACCCAAGAAGAGGGAAGGAGATGAAGAAGTTCGTCATTAGGGATTTGTCTGGGAACAGAGGTACAACAAGGGACTTGGTTAGAGTCCATGGTGATGAACAATGCATCTTCATAATGGACAATGAGAAGATCAAATGCATGATTTTGCAAATGATAAGCCATCTGATAGTGCAAAGTAGAAGCGTTTGTAATAGCATTCTAAGGGACACTAGTAACATGGATCTGGAATTTTAGGGCTGTGGAGAGAAAAGGATCAGAAAAGGGAATATTAAAATTAGGATACAACGTTAAAAACACTGTTCCAGCATTCAGAGTAGTCTGTACAGTGGTGATCACGGCATGTTGGTACCGTAGAAATTGACTGTCAAGCAAAGCAACCCTAGAAACCACTGGGAGTCCTTTTCGTCCATGAAAAGAGAGGGCAAACTTGATAGCTCCAAAATGAAGATGAGTATAACCTTGTTGGATCCATTGAGGGATGAGATCCATAGGTATTTCAAGAGTAAAAAGCTGCTCTTTATCAGTAGCGGGGACCTGGAGTTGATCAAAGCGAGAAGCCTGTACCAACTCTTTCAGAGGAGGAGTCTTCTTAGGTTTAAGAAGAGTAGTCCACTTAGAAGGAGTAGGGGTTTTTGGGAAAACAGTATAGGGATTAAGAAGAGGAGTGGGAGTAGCAGGGATGACTTGATCATTAGGGACATAAGAAAGTTCATAAAGATAATCTAAAGAGGAAGACGTAGATCGGGAGGAGGAAGAACGTCGGGGAGATGAAAACACAGAAGAAGAAGGGGAGGCCATAGGAAACCAAGAAAGATTTAGGTGGCAAAATCCAGATTTGAACCATCACCACTTGCTGAAGAAACTGGAGTAGGTAAAGACATAGCTAGTTGAGGCCGATCAAGGACCCCCTGATTATGGTACCAAACTGCAAAGCAACCCAAGCCAAACAGGGCACAAAATGACATCCTTCGCCTGAAAGCCCACAACGCTCAAGGGTCTTTTTCTGCCAGTAGGAACCATAGGCAGGGATTACTTGCAAAAGGGCATGGCCTAGACTGTATCTTTAGCTACAACAGGTTCAATCCAGACAAGGGAGATAGTCAGAAGAGGAGTTTAGCCGAAGAAGGAAACACAAGGCTTTGATACCATTTTCGAGTTACTTACACACAAGTAAGTCTGTCCTCTTATTATGGCTCAAGGGCCTCTATTTATAGAATTACAAAGTAAGCCTCCCTAGAGGTTCAAAAAGAGACAAGAAGATTTTGTTTGCTTCACATGCCATGACGGTATGGGAGATTAGGAAGATCAGGAATGGCCGAAATTTCCATGCATCCATCCCACCATTCCGTTCTTGGATTGCATCGGTGAATAGAAGTGTTGGTGACATTGTTTCCCTTATTCCTGGCTTCCCCTCTCATGCTGTTCAGGTGGACCGGGGCTCCTCCCCATTGATTGTCTCTCCTTGGAGCTTTTCCATCTTCACGGATGCAGCTGCTTCCTTGTGCCCAAAAGCCCTTGGAGTGGGTTGTGTTGCTTTTGGTCCTACAAGAGAGATTTGTTTCATTCCTCATACCACCTAGCCCTTGCATCGGCTTTGGTGAGGCCTTGGTAGTCAAATTAGCTCTCACTTTTGCTAGGCAAGCTAGCCTGTCTTGTGTCACTATCTTCTCGGACTACCTTACCCTCATTAGGTGTGTGTCTTCCCCAACCTCCCACCCCCTCTTCTATTGCTTGTATTGTTCAGGACATATTCTCCTTGAAAGAGCTCTTTTATTGCTGTATTTTGTTCACATCAGTAGGGATGTTGATGGGGTAGCCCACTCTGTTGTAATGGGCTTGCCTTACCCCCAAAGGGGTTTTTGGTTGCCTCCTTGTCCAAAGGAACTTTTAACTTTTTTATCGGCTTTTATGCCTTCTCCTAGGGTTGTGTTTGGTAACCAAGAAAAGAAAAGAAAAGAAAAGAGTACAAAAATTGTACAATTTTTTGGGGCTAATAAATTCTCTTTGTGTTTAGCATACCTTAAACCAAGAGAAGATTCTTTTTTCAAATTTCAAAATTCATTTTGGGATTGATGAAGTTTTCTTTTGCTTAAAATTTTTTTTTTGCGAAAAACATAAGAAAATATAAAACTTTTCTTTTCTTCTAATGCTAGCCAAACACACATACTTTTTTAATTTTCTCATCATTTTATTTCTTTTTTATTATTTTATTTTCTTCACTTTTTTGGATTCTTTTTTCTTTTCATTTTTTTTTTTCATTTTTTTTTCCTACTCT